>NC_142158.1:24315000-24600000 GCF_024610735.1 Ursus americanus | reverse complement strand
CCCTGGCTTGGAAATCTCAAGTTGGAACACATGAAAAGAGTGCAAGTACTGAGGATCAAGAAAACAGAAGAGGAAACTGGGAAGGGGAGGAGGTTACAGACTCCAGGAGAGCCGGAGGCCACGTCAGAGGAGGAGGACACGCCGCAGAGACCGGACAAGTCCTTCAGATCCCCAGTCACAGCTCAATGAGCAGTTAAAAGCAAGCAAAAATTTCTGACCCAGACCAACTGAAATTCGTCTTTTGAGGGCAGCTTTAGTTCCTTATCCCAGAAGGGCTTAACAGAAAACACCTTTATTGGGCCAATACTGCAAATAGTCATTTTAAGGTATTTAAATAGGGCTAGAGAGTCCTGGGCCAGAAGAGGCAAACACACACACACACACACACACACACACACACACACACACGGGGGGGGGGGGCACACCTGGGTGGCTCAGTCGGTAAAGCATCTGCCTTCAGCTCAGGTCGTGATCCCAGGGTCCTGGGATAGAGCCCCGCATAGGGCTCCTTGCTTAGCAAGGAACCTGCTTCTCCCTCTCCCTCTGCCCCTCTACCTGCTTGTGCTATCTCTCTGTCAAATAAATAAATAAAATCTTTTTTAAAAAATGCAATTAAGAGCACGGCACAGAACTCTGTTTCCACTTAGCAGCTATGTCCAGGTAGAGAGAGGAGAATGCACAGGCTTCGAAACAACGCTATTACTCAGCTCTCCAGCCAGCCGCATTCTAAAGCCCCCATTGCAGCCCTGCAAAGGATGCTTCCCGGAGGGTACTTTGTGCAGGAATACCCAGGAATTGGCTGTATGAGCTTGGGTTTCAAGTAGGCATCTGCGGAGAGCTATAATCAACTTCTCAGAAAACAGAATTAAGTAATTAAGAAGCATTATTAAAACAAAACAAAAACCTAAAAATAACTAGGTTCCATATACTCCATATAACAAAACAGACCTGGAGGAGAAAGAATTCCTACCAGGAGAGGAATGATTTCTGGCCTATCGGGCAGAAGGAAGGTAGAGCAGAGCTGGCAGGGCAGGTAGGGTGGAAGGAAATGGAGGAGGTCCAGTACCAAGAGATGGACACGGAGGAACCCCGGGGTTGTTTTAGTGTATTTACTAGTATCTGGTCCCCAACACATAAGTGTTCACCACGTGCCAAAGGGCACATACCACATTAAAGATAAGAACCAGCTAATGAAAATAGAGCAAGAGAACAGTAATCCTGAAAACTACCATTCATTCAAAAGGCTCTTTGCATATACGATTGCTACTCCTCAGAACAATTCTGTTAGGTCAATGATAACCCCTTTTATGGATGAAGAAACAGACGATTCCAGATGCTAAGAAAAGTCCTCGGAGTCACAAGAGAAGATGTGACAAAGCCAAGATGTATCCAAAGGCATTCTTACTTCAGAATATCTTTTCATTAAGGGTACTGACTCTCAAAAGTATTCTTCAGTGAGATCGGGTAAGCATGACATAAAGAAGAATTTTCTCCATTTAAAAAGACTAGAATGGGTTAAGCTCTGTAAGAGTAAATTTACCAGTGTCAATTTCCAAGTTTTCCAAGCTTTGATGATTTTACTATGGTTATTGAAGATACAATGGAATAAACTTTTTGGAAAGTTATCTCACCTCTTTTTTGCTTTGGATATACATATATCCAATATAGCAATAGATTTATACGTGGTGTATTTGAGATATATATAAATAAACTTGAGATATGTCTGTATACATCTCCTACTTCATATATAAGTATATATTTAAGATACACACTGGAGATAAATACAAAATTCTTTTGGAAATTTATTTCTATACCTGTATTTGTATATATATTTTTTTCCAAAAGCTAATTCTCAGTATCTATAGTGACATATATAACACAAGAAATAAAACACTGGATTCCTCTTACTCCCATTCACTATTATTAAACTTCCATTAAATGCATATTAATTACCATGTGGTGCTATACTATCTCATCTATACAAGTTTATGTGCACCCACTCTCAATTTTCATTGTTTTTCTTTGTCTTCCATGTTTATAGACAGAAACCAGGGAAATGGGGGCAGCTGGGTGGCTCAATCGGTTAAGCATCTGCCTTCAGCTCAGGTCATGATTCCAGGGTCCTGGGATTGAGCCCCGCATCGGGCTCCCTGAGCGATGGGGAGTCTGTTCTCCCCCTCCCTCTCCTTCTCCCCCTCCTCCCCCACTTGTGCTCCCACTATGGCGTGCTAGCTGTCTCTCAAATAATTTTTTTAAATAAAATAAAAACATAAAAAAAAAAACGGGGAAGTGGAACCACCCTTCATATCTAAATTAAATATCATAAGAATAATGCCTAGAGAATAATGCCTAGTTGACATTTTAAAAGACTGTTTGATAAAAAAAAAAATTTACTTTTTCTAAGAATGATTCAGCCACTTTCTCCCTCAGTGAATAAGGCAATTTTCAAACAGCTACCATTGAAAAAATGGTAAAATGGAAAAATTCTTTTACCATCACAACACTACAAAGTAAAACTGAATATACCCATTTTACATATGAGGGAAGCTAGAGAGGCGGACTGATTTGCAGAAGTCACGCAACTATTCTTGGCAAATGAAAATTCAAATTCAGGTACACGGGGCTCCAAATATAAACACCTTCCACCCCTCCATGTTCTCATCTCTATGCTGAAAAGGTGTCTATTATTTACTAACCAAACCTTAATAACGAAACACCCATTCTGAGCACATCCACATACTCAGAGAAAAAAAAAAAAAATCTCAATTTTCATTCCTGGCTCTTCTTTGAAGTTAAAGTTTGTTACTGAAGCTGAAGAAAAATCTTAGAAGTATGAAAGAAATGCAAGTGGTATTCCAAGTAACAATATGTGTGCGCCCGAGTGGGAAACATGAGAAGAGCATCTGCTAAATTCATTTTGGCCTCATTTGATACTATCTCACTGATCTGGGGCCAACTTACATTTGTTTCTCTCTCTGTCCCTCCCCCATTTCCTCTTCATTCCAGAAGCATACAAAAATCATAGCAAAGAAGCAGGATAGAGTTTCCAACACACTGAAAGCACCATCAAGTAAGAGAACGGCTATCTACTCCAAGAACAACCTTATCTCAACGAAGAAAAACCTAAGACAGTAAAAACAAATCCTTAGGGGCTCATAAATAATAACCGGAAACGAAATTATCTAAATATTGATTATAAAGGCAAATAGGTTTTTGGAAGAGAAATGCTCAAAAGACTAAACTGTACTTATGCGCAGGGCGTTGTAATTTACTATGAGTCAACCTCAAGCAGGATGTACTTTTTAATTCAAACTTATTTTTTTAAGTGTTTAATTATGTTTAATTCCACTTCCAGGTTTTGTTCCCCAGCACTGATCTGTATCTGTTCAACTCTGATGCTAATGAACTTCAGAGCCGGACACTTGCAACTAAGCACCACCGAAAGCTCCACGAATCTCATGGCTCTGTCGTTGACTTCCAACTACCTTTGGAATATTTTTTAGTCTAGCATATGAAACCGGCAGTATTTTGTCAAAAGGAACTTTTGTCAGAAGCTCTCAATCAGTTATGCTTTTCAAAAAGGTCGAAGTAAAAATGTCTCGTTGATTTGGATTTTTAAAGTCACTCACCTATGTGTTTTCTCCTTACGGTGAGATGATAAGATAACCTGTCGTTCTCCCTTTCCAATTTCTTGGTAAAATTCAGGGACTGTAACTCGTTAATACAACAGTAAAAGAAAATATAACATCCTAGAAAACTCTAGAGGCTAAAAAGTCCTATCTTTTCTCCTAGACAACTAAGTATCAGCTAACAAAACATACCAATGCATACTTCCTTTCTAATATTCAGGGACTCAGGTAATAATGCTCTCACGTCTAGTCTGCAAGTCTCCTACCCTTCCCCCTTCTCCTCAAAATGATAAGACGAAATAACTGTCAGGCACTGGGTTAAGTGTAGGAGATACCACAGGAAATGATATTTTAGTGCCCTCCCTAACACATTCACACTCTAATGGAGTAGATAAAGGTAACAATTATAATTCACTGTGATGAGGAGTGTCCCAAGGATAAGCACAGAGTATATAGGAGGAACTGTTAAAACAATCCGAAGAGGGGAGGCGCGAGGTATTCAGGAGTTTCCCCAGAGAAAACCACATCCGTAAAAGACTAGGAGATAAATAACCGCTTTGCATCCAGTAGGGCAGCGCTAATAAAAAAGATGGTCAATAACAAGTGTTGCGGAGGATGAGGAAATCTGGGAACCCTCGGACAATCAATGGTGGGAATGGACAGCGGTACAGCTACTCGGGAAAACAGACAACTCCTCAAAATGTTCCGCACAGAATTATTCTTTCATCCGGTAATTTCCACTCCTAGATTTATACCCAAGAGAACTGAAAAGCTAGGTCCACACAAAAATTTGTACACAAACATTCACAGCAGCATTTTTCAAAATAGCCAAAGCACACAACCCCCCAAATGCCCACCAATTGATGAACGGGGAAACAAAGTATGGCACAGTTCAAAATGCAGTCTCATGCAGTCATCAGAAAGTACTGGTTCATGCTGAAAAACGTATGCACGTGAACAAACCTTGAAAATACGCTGCCACGTGAAAAAGCCAGACGCAAAAGGCCACAGATTGTAGGATTCCATTTATATGAAATGTGCGTAACAAGGAAATTCAAAGACGGAAAGCAGGTTAGTGGTTTCCAAAGGCTGAGGGAACAGAGGAATGGAGAGTAAGTGCTAATGGGATGGGCTGCTTCTTTGTGGTGATGAAAATGATAATAGCCTTGCGACTTTGTGAATATACTAAAAGCCACAAAATAATTTTTAGGCATATGAATCCTATCTCGGTGAGAAATAAGAGTGAGCAGATACTAACAGAATTGAGGAGTCAGGAAGAAGAAAAAGAGAAAAGTGGCAAGGATGGTAGATAAACAGAAGGGGACGTGACTGAGAGCTTGGTAAGGGGGCAAATGAGTGGGACTGAGGGGTGCCCCCCTCCCATTAGAGGCAGAGACACAGAGGGGAGCGTGGCTCAAGTGTGTGGGGGAGGAGAGGGGGAGTTCCTATCTAAAGCTTCCCTTAGGACCACAGGCAAGTTGCCAGGGCAAGAAGTTTAAAGTGAAACAAAGAAGGTAAGAACCATGTCTGCGGAGAAAAGGAGAACGTGAGGACTGGAAAATAAACCAGTTATTGGAAGTTTCCCACACTTGCTTAAAAAAAAAAAATCAGCTCCTATGTTCAACACCATGAAACAATTTACTTAGACATAAAATGAACAAGGAGTCTCAGAAGGGATTTTCTCCTCTGTCAAACCTCTGGGATCCTTGGGCTGGAGTGTGAGGGGCCCTAGCTCACTTCCTGTTGCTTTCTACAGCAATGTTTGCATCATTTCCAAGGCTTTCCTATTTAGTCTGTCAATTCTTTAACTCCTGCAGTAACTACCTTCTTCATTAATTTGTAGTATCTTCATATTTTATGATATTATTTCAACAACTGGGCAGTAGAGACTTCAAAAATTCATGTGATGAGGGCTTCTATGAAGCTTTTCATAAACTTAAGGGAAAACAAGTTTTTCTTCCTTATTTGCTGTATCTTTTTAAAAAAATTTTTCATAGTTTTTAACATTAAGAAATCAGATTTTTGACATGTTCTGGATCTCAAAACATAATTTTTTCCCCAATGCTTCAGTAACTAGAAATTCCTCTTTACATGAATTGAATTCACTTTTACTTTCAGCTGGTAACGTAGACAAGTCAGACACTCAAGATTTTGTCAAAAAATTCCAAATTGAGATCTAGATCTCCATGAGAAAAGAATAACAGAGTAACTCTACGAAGCGATTTTACTTACGAACAAAAGCCAATGATTAGAATTCTGTGTGAAAGGTGTGATATGGTTACTAGTAAATCATGTAAACACAGGAGTCCTCAAAAAATACGTCTGATTTCTACTCACATATATACTAGTTAACTATTTTGTGAAAGCTTTCTCTGTAGCAATTTTCACATGTAACCTCATTTGTTTCTTATCTCAATACTATTTTACAAATGAAGAAAATGGAGTGGCCAGTAAATAGCAGAGCCAGGAGTTGAACCCAGGGACTCCAACTCCAGGTTCTGAGTTCCCAGCCACCACACATTGTACCTTGACATCAATCCAGATACTCTATTCCATGAAAGTCTCTTAAAGCTTACATGGCATGAGGAATTCTAGGTGACTTATGCCTGTCCAATTACTGAAATTTTTCAAAATATATAAATGTGATCCAAAATTCAAAGTAATACAGTCAGGATGATATAGAGAAAAGAAACCAAATCAACGGAAGGGAACCTGGGGTTTTTAAGCAGAGCTGCAACAAAAAGTAGAGTTATTTCTCAAGCTCCCCCACGCGCAAGTTTGCTCAACCAGTTGACCAAATGTACTTTCAGTTCCATAACTCCATTCCAATGAAAAAAGAAAACATATATCCTGTAAAGCCCTTCACCTCTTCCACTTCCAACGCATTTCCCTCCTCTGACTTGTCTTTCATTATCTATTCCTTTGGGTGTGTGTCAAAATCTGTGTCTCCTCTCACTCTTCCAGTTGGATTCTTCTTTCATTTATACTTTGGTTATGCTGGTCTAGCCCGGATAATTCAGCACTTACTAGGGTGATGTACAATTCAATTTGTGGCTTCAAATCCTTTTAGCAAAGGAGCAAAGTATAAAATAGAAATGCATAATGCTCAGTGCTAAGTATTCTGTGCGATAGGTCATGAGTTTGACTAGAAGCCCTTTGGGGGCAGGGAGTCCTTGAGGGCCAGGAATAGGTGGCAGGATGCTGAGTACCTCATGGAAAACACTGACTAGCAGTACACCACCTTCCCTTCAGGGATAGTCCCTGTTTGCTAGCTCCTTCTGGTGCATAAATTTACTTACATTTGCAAATATGTAAATATGTTGAGATTCAACATGAACCTGAAATAAGACCTGGAGCCATTAGGTTTTCCTAGGTATTTCTGCCAAAGTAAACATTTTTCTTTGGATCTTGATTCTGATTCTCCAGTCTTGTTTTCTTTATATTTTGCTTTGATCCTGTCTTCATTCCCACTGTTCTTCAACATTTAAAATGTGTGCCTTCCCCCTTATAAAACAGTAAAGGAACCCCAAGGGGTGTTTACAGGTAAGGGCTGGCTTTGGGGATAAAAGCAACATCATAAAGGGTCAGTGCCCAGTGCTAATGTCCAAAATCAATAGCATTTCTGTCTCTGTATCATCAGAGAGGAGGGGTCAAATTTCCAGCAAACAAATGAAATTTCTTTTAACCACATTCTCTAGTCTGTATGCAAATTATAGATATTGTGATTACAGTAGCAAGATTAACAGTCCTCACAAAAACTCCATAACATATATACTATTATCAATTGTTTTATCAATGAAATAAAAAACAGTTTAGTTCACCTGCTTCACGTCACACATCTGGTAAGCAGCAGAGGCAGGATCCGAGGCCAGTGTGACTCCAGAACACACTCTCATGATCCCCATAATCTAAAAGGCCTCACCACCATTATGATATTCACAGTATTGACCCTAGGACACTTGAAGCTTCTGATTCTTCTCTCAGCCAAGTTTGAGTTAATTTGTACAGCTCCACAAACCACACCGCACGTCCAGTAAGTCCTGATTTCATGAAACTATATTCTTCTCTATGCAGTTCCACAAAAATCCAAAACTAAAAATCCCATGTAATGACCATATCTTGTAAGTTTCTTATCCAAATAAAGAGACTAAGAATAGACTCCAGAAACTATGTCTTATTTTTGTACAATAAAGTAAAAACTAAAAGCTATGCATTCCTGTACTAATAATTTTTTACTTTATTTCAAAAGAATTCCAAGCATGCAGAGAAACTGGATGAACAATTCAAAGAAACCCCATATTCCCATCACCCGGAGACCCCATTTAAGTCGGACCAACTACCCCGATAATGTTCTTTCTAGCCAAAAAGAAAAAGAAAAAATGCATTCCAGGATCACACTTTGTACTTGTAAAGTAGAGAGAGAGGACGAACTTCATCTGAAGCAGTCCCCAGCTCTTTCTTGACGTTCGTTACCGGATTGCTGGGTAATGATTTTATAGGAGGCCCCAAACTGGCATTACTAAGGTTCTTTTATGAAGAGATTGAAGGACTACTGCCTGGGGAAATGATGCTGTGTTCTCAGTGTGTTCATCAAATCACACACAATGTCAGTTTGTCCCATCAATGGTGATGATAACTTTGATCACTTGAGGAAGGTCAACTCTTCTAAGTTTCTACAGCAGAGTTACCATGTTACCCTTTATAATTAATAAGGCTTTGTGGACAGACACTTTGAGATGATATAAACACACTGAACCTCATACAACTCTGGCTCACTAGATTTAGCACCCACTGATGTTTCTTACCCAAATTCATATCCTGAAGACTGCCGAAAACACCATCTTTCCAGACCCCACGTCCTATTTATCAGACAGCTTCCTAGTTTAAGGAAAGACTTCCTCCCCTCCCCTCACTTATTCATGCATTTATTTATAGGACTGTGGCCCCTGACCAGTTTTGTAGGATATCATCTCTAATATTATTTTGATGCCCATTTTTTGCCCAGGTTTGCATAAAGAATCTCTTTGCCGGCTGGTGCGTTCTTTTGGCGTCTTACCATCATTCTTCAAGAACTCCTCTACTTTCTGGCACAAGATATTCAAAGCTCACTTTGCACATTCCCTGCCTCAGCCCGAGAACCAGACTTTTTTTCAAAGACACGTGGTTCCTTTTAGCAAAGACTGGTGTCTCAAAACCAATCTGTACGATAAACAAGCTCATATTCGCTGGGTTATCACTGCATCCTGGCCTGTTCAGTGAGCAAAGTTAGGAAACAGGTGTGCTGTGTGTGTATGTATACGTATATACACATTCACATAGATGCAAATACTTTAACATTTATATTTGTTTCTACATTGAAATTCCTACATGTAATTTCTACATATTGAAATCCATGAGTTCACACCGATACTCCAATTTTACAGCACAGCGTTCATTCTGGCTTTATATCTATAACTATCTTCTGACAGTAAGAGGTCTGGCTCCCATTGCCTACAAAAGATTTGCTTATTGGCCTCCCTGGAACTCCTTGCTTGGACCTGCCTAATGGCTTCTGGACTGAATTAAGAAAGGAAGGAAGGAATAGAGGAAGCCAGCAAGCAAAGAAGGCTGGCAATACTAAGCTTTTGAGACTCGAACATTTCTTTACGAAAAAGGTGATCCAGGCCCCAAGACCAAATATATCAACACACAATCCCATTCCCTAGCCACAGCAGATAAAAGAGTTTATAGAGTTGTTTTCCAGCAGATTCTTATCTGTCTTCCATTGTGCATAAAACACGCAATTGTGCATATGTTTACAACAAAAAGAACTGAGGTGTTTAACTATTACTGAGCAATAAAAATTTCAAGAACCAGGTGTCACTAACTTTTCTAAAACAGATACAAGAAATTCTAGCATATCCTTATTGAACATCCCATCCCACTTATAGTAAAAGGTGGGGGAAAGAGGACCCAGAAAGCTTACAGACTTTGCCCAAAGTCACAGAGTTAATTAGAAGCGAAGTACAATCCAGTCGTTAGGTTCCTGACCTGCCATGTCACTAAGCCATGCTACCTTTGAAAATGGTTTCCAAGTAACTAACACACAATTTTAAAATATATCCACTGAGAAGCATGCAGTACTGTAAGCCCTCATGAGAAAAATTTATACCCACAGATGTAGCAAGCCTCTTTTAAATAACTAGAAGAGAACAATTTCTTCCATGGGAACATTAATAAAACACTTACTCAAATGTTGAACTATAAACATAGTTCACATAACCAAAACCAGTTCCTTATTTTAGCATTCTGCACTTGTTCCAAGTTGTCATCATCGGCATCAATCACCACAGGGCCACAGATAGGAAGACATGCAGAACGGGGATAATAGGACCACCTACCTCATAAGCATTCTGGAAGGATTAAGATAGTGCTCGCGAAAATATTATGTAAATGGGGCTATGCTATACAGATATAAGTGGCTTTTTCCCCTCCTTGATGTAAATACAGCGTTTCTGTCAAAAAGCTGATGAAACCAACTTTTTGCAACATGTCAGCTCTGGCACCAAACTCTTACTACACATCACACCGACCAGGTCACTCTGACTTTGGTGTCCTGGTTTCTCCATTCCTCATCTGTAAAATGGAGAGGAGGACACCTCCTTGAGAGTTGGTGTGCAAGTTACATAAGGAAACAAAGTATCCAAGGCTCAGTTAGAGTGCAGCTCCCCTCTCCTCCCCACCTTGTCACAGCACCAACATCGTGATCTCCGACATCAGTGTTACTACTTTCAAACCTGACGTTGGTTGTGATGCATACTTCCGCCAGGAAATGAAAGCTGACTGAAATGTGCTCTGATCGTAAATAAAACCGATATAGATAGATAGATAGAGGTAGATAGTTATATATGAACATGTAGGCAACCCCTAAATCATGTCACTGTTTCTCCAGATTGGGCCTAACACAATCCTTAAGGACAATGCCAATTTCTAGCTTTCCTTCCGTCAGGACATTGGACATGGTCAAGTTTACCCAAATATCCTGGGTCTGAACATGTCACTCGCCTTATGTGATGTGATACTCTGACTTTAAATTAAGGATGAAATTTCAGACCAAGATACAAAATTTGTAGAAATGAGTTAGTTTTAAGGCAATGTGGGAAAGAAGATAAAACCCTTAAAAGATTTAAAACAGATTAGGAACAAAAACAGTCTTCAGGCCAAAGATGGTGGCTCTAATACACAACTCCTGGCAAACTCAGCTATGTTTTATTACTTAAAGCTTAGCTTTTATTTTTTTTAACTGTTTTTTTCTAGAAGAAAAAATGTCTAGTGTTCAATGAAATACCAGGTGCATTGTGCCTTTCACTCTTACTTTAAACACACACACACACACACACACACACACACACACACACACACACACACACTGTGGCTTATGGGCTTCAGCCTAGCCTGTCAAGCAGGAATTAAAATCTCTTTAAAAAGCAGCTTTGCATGGTTCATGTGTCAGGCCGACATGAGCTGGATCAGCTTACAGAAGGGGCCAGAGATAAGGCATGCAAAGGAGTTGGAGGAAACAGCCCCCAGAAAAATCTATGACTTCTTTACTCATGTAACCGACCTTCACTCCCTCCCTCCCTCTCCTTTATAAGAATTGGTGCAAAACGGAGTAAAGAGTGATTTCTCTCCCTTTATGAACGACACAGCACTGGATTCTGAAATGTATCCATCAAGAACAAATAGGACTATCTACCTTCTCTTTCTCAAGATCTCTTTAGCTGTCTTTAAAAATCTTGAGACAAAACCACATCGGTATAAAGCCCACTCTCAGGCCTTTGATTTTATTAAGTCCAAATGTACAAAGCCTGCAGAGCGAGGGCTGTTTGGTTTATTTTACAAAAATGCATCAAATATTAGCTGAAAATTGCTTGTAAATGGGGCTACTTAAGCCTCCATGGAAAGGAATTGCAGGGGCTTGGGATTAAAATTGCAGGAAGCCAAAAAGAAAATTGAGGACGGAAATGATGACTGATGGGCTTGGTGCTATTATCTCCCAGAAAGCGAAGGACATGGAGGCTTTGAAAAAAAAAAAAAAAATTGCATAGGTGACCTTGAGCCCAAGTCCAGACTGAGAAGTCAGCTGGGTGTAGCTTCCTGCAGGGATGGAAGTCGGGCAGGCAGAATCCTTCATTTCCAAACGGGTGAGGAAGATGTCTCAGATAAGCAGTTCTGATTTCCTTTTAGCATGAGGAGCTACGAGCCGCATCTCCAGAAGAGTAAACATGGAGCGGCCCTTGTAAAATGCTCCATCTTCAGCAGCTGTAGTTTGAAACTCTTAAATGGTCCTAGAGGATGTCATGACTTTGGGACATAGGAGACTGGAGATTAAAAATGAACTCTATCAACGGAATTGCTGTACAGGTTGTCTTCCTCCTCTGGCACAGTGCACAGAATGGGAGCCCCGAAGCCATTAAGGAGACTCGATCTAAACTTGCTGAACCTGCTTCAAAGTGAGAACTAGAGGCATACCTGGATCCCAGGGAACTGAACTGCTACAAATTCTCAGTCTACAGTTGATTTTTCTAAAGGTGCATTTGCGGACGCAGTCCTTCAGATCAGTGGCTTTTAGACTGGTTAATATCAAGACCACTTGATGGATCTTAAAAATTACTGAGGACCCCCAGAGAGCTTTTTCTTATGTAGGTTGCATTTATCTGCATTTACCATGCTACAAATTAAAATTCATATGTGTGTAATACTAATTCATCAAAACATAACCTAAAAACCCATTACTATGAACAACCTAAGTGGTAAGTTTTCATAAACAATTAGATTTTCCCAAAAAACGCAGTGAAAAGAAGAGCCATTTTGCATCGTTGCAAATTTGCTCGTGTCAGGCTTCACAGAACACAGCTGGATGTCCTATCTGTCGCACTCAGTCTGTTGTGATACCTTATTTTGCTTGAAATACATGAAGAAAACCCATGCTCACACAGAAATATGTATTTGGAAAAATGGAGGAATAATGTAATGGCCTTCTCCGATGAATTTGGATATTCTTTCCCTGATACGTCACCAAAACGCAACAGCAGGTAGTCTCTATAGGAATCTGGGCCCCCATCCATGAACTTCCCAGAGTCTCACACATTAAAATCTATTGAGCACTTCAGCACTTGATTTTTACACCCACGCAAAACTCTGCAACACCCGCCATGGGTCACAGAGAAAATACTGAGTCACTGATTTACAGAGGTTCTAAATGTAATGAAAACCTTCACCGTATACCATGAGACAAAGAGCTCGAAAAAGGCAAATAAGGTGTTAGTAGTACTACAAAAAGAGATTTGACTTTGAAGATCCACCAAGAAGACAGCAGGGACCCCAGGAACCTGTGAACCAAAATTTGAGTATTACTGCTTTAGGCACATGACAACAGGGGCCAGATAATGTGTTTTAAAAAAAAAAAAAAGGCTCCCAGTTGACACTCAACCAGGAATTAGTCAAAGAATTCAAAATGCAAGAGTACTATGTGGTTTCGAAGCTTGTCTGCTCGAAACTGGAAAGGGTACGACCCATGAGATTTAACATTCTTCACCACTAAAGCGTAAGCAGAGCCACCACATGTCGGCTTGAAATCCAGCTATGAAAATGTTTTACGACTAACAAACCCGAATCACTTATTATTGATTTTTGCCCCTCTTCTGGAAATGTGGAGATTTAATAGTTCCTTCAAAATCATTATTTGTTAGGGGCCCAACTTCCACAAAGAGAGTTTTAGACTTGGGGTCATCAGACTCGAACTAATAACCTGCATTCTCAAATACCAGCTCCCAGGGCAGGAACCTCGAGTTTCTTGTTCAACCCTGTATCCCCAGCGCCACACCTAAAACCAGGGCCCCTCAGCTATTCAAAGCTCAACACATTTTTGTGAAATGAACGAATGACTTAGTTTGTATTTGAATACTGTTGAATATTTCAAGGCAAATAGGACACTGTGCGTACATTGAAGAAACAAAAAGGAACCACCCCAGCATTAACGAATTCTGCAGTACAAAAACACTTTAATGGGGGGGGGGTGAACTGTTTATATATAAGACTGCTTTAATAAAAAAAAATTTAATTCGCAAGTATATTTTTAGTGAACACCTCATGAAATTCAGATTTCAAATTCAAACTCTTTAACAATTTTTAATTCAATGGAATGCAGAGAGTAGCTAAGGAAAATTAAATTCCTGCTATCCACAGGCTGTTGCTGCAAAGCAAGTTGATACTTTAAGGAGAAAAATAAATTTTCTCCTAATCCTTTAAGGATCAACATTCTGAGCAAAAGCTGGGCAAGAAACAATACTTGAACTGAAATCTCCGTGTGTGTGCTTGCATCATGCAGATGGACAGGTCACTGAAGTCCTCATTGATCTGCGTCACTGGGGCATAAATGGTTTCACTGTTCTTTATCTCAGCACAGAAGACAGGAGCAAGGTATAGGGATGAGAGGCACAAGGCTAAGCTTACCACGGTCTCAATATTCCACAAGTCGCGATCATCTGGACTATGTAGGTTACGGGTTGTTTTATTGTCTTCGAGTCCTGCTTGGGAAGAGAAAGTGGGCCTTCTTGTGAACAAAAATGACTGTGTGTGCAATAGAATTGATTATCTGTTCAAGATGGCTTATGCCGCTGGACTATAAAAAATTGCAGGTGGTTTTGGTTACAAGAGATGCTATCAATCATCCTGAACTATTGACACATTTTTATGTACTGCAGTCTCAAATCACTCACTAAGGTTACCTATTCATCCATGAAATCTAAAATTTGGAATCCTACCTAAGGGAAAAGAAGGGATTTAAGCTGAAAAGTCTTCTCTCCCTAGTCTTAGAACAACATCACATCTTCAAGCTAGGTGGGAGGGAAAGGCTACGTTCCCTTAAGCTCGCCAACCTGGGTTAGCGCTGGTGTGCCCAGCTACCACCCCTCTTCAAATGACAACTCAGGCAGCTAGGAACCCCAGGGATTGGGAAAAGCTACTTAAATTCCTCACAGCTTTGATTTACAACTGGCCATGAACTAATAAAAATTACAGTGAATATTTATTTTTCTTCAACAGGGTGCTCGTCACTGGACAAATTGCAGATAAAAGTAATCCCGGTCTGGACCCGGGAGCTTAAAAATTACTAAGCTCATGTTAACCTTCCTGCATTATTAGAGGTAGTCCAATAAGTAAACAGCTGAGAGCGAGACTCTCCTCTTAAAGAGATGGCTAAAAACACTGCATTTATGGCTTCTGTGATTTCTCCACCCCATGAAGATCCTGGTGGGAAGGCTCGCCTGTCAGCTCTTGACCATAGGGACATAATTTCTAAGCACTTAATGCTGGATTTGAGATGAGGCAGCAAGTTGTTTTATTGGCACTTCTTTCCTACCATAAAAATTCTCGATCTAGATCTCAATTAATGAGCTTTGTTATTCCTTTATTCCTCAGTTCCTCTCTTAAATTCCAAGCTCTATGCAATTCCACTTTTGTCTGCTTTCCAAGACTAGCGGTCCTTCCCTAGGACTCTGTTATATTCAACCCTACGAAGCAAGTGAGTCCTTCCATACGGTGTTTCTTTTCTCTCCTTCTACCCATTATTTGGGCATTGGACGGTTTGTCACAACCGCTGTCGCGCAGAACCTCATCAAGCAAAAACTTTGACAAGTGGTAAACTCAAGGTCAAAAGAAGTTACCAGAGGGAACAGAACGACGCGTCAGTAACATTACGGTATATAGACAAAATATCGTATATGGTATATTATGGTAAAAGACAAAAAGGGGGAACCCCACTTGACAATGAATCCAATTACGGCAGCCTTCCATTGCCGTGAGCTTTGTTCACGTATCCCTACTCGTGGCACTAACACGGTGATCCGCCATTTGCTGGCTTACATGCTCAGTATGTTATGCATGGCAGACACAGTATCAGTAACAGCAATAAAGCCCTAAAATCACAGCCCCTACACCCAAAACTCTCATTGCAGTGCTGGGTTCTCTTTATGTTCCAAGACAGTTTTTTTTTCCTTAAGGAAAAAAATTAAGGGAAGTTTGGAGGAGGCACAGGGAAAGGAAGGATAAAGGAAAGAAGGCACGGGAGAAAGAAAATCATAATACCATATCGCAAGTAGGGCTTTAATAGTAAACTGAAACGAAGGAAGAACCCCACACGCTAAGTGCACGAGGGAGGGCGGGGCGTGAACGGTTCACCTGAGAGCAAGTGTGGAAAGGAGTCTGGAAGGACAGGAGGCACTCACCCGGTGAGTTGGCGGGGGGGGTGGGCAGGAAGGAAGCCTCCTTTTGGACATTCCTCACCTTCAGAGTCCCCCAGTCCTGAGCTCTCTAGGTCGGAGCTGGGAAGGGAGGCACTGGCCCCACCGCTCTCCCTGCTGACTACGCCCCAGGAGAGGCCTCTATCACGAAACCGGCCCTACGGTAGCAGTGGTGGTGGTATTAGTGGCAGGCACAGTCACCCCAACGGCCCCTGCAGTCCACACCCCCACCTCCCAGCCTGACTGCCATCCACGCAGGCACTCCACTGCTTACACAAGCTTCCAGAAACGGCACCTGGCTCGGCCAGTTGACTTGAGGCTAAAATGCTGAAGCCCTCACTCAAACTAAGTTCTAGATCTTTATCACCTGCATCTGTCTCGGGATCAACTTCAGGCTTCACCCTGTTGCTCCACTGGAGGCAGTGGCTTCACTGCCTGACCCAAGAGACAAGGCTGGATAATGGGACACCGGTAGCCATCGCACAGGGTTAGAGAGTCAATGAGAAAGCATACACAAACGTAGCACAGTGCCCAGCGTTTTATAAGCCCTCAGTAGACAGAAGGTGGGGGAAAGAGGGAGAGAGGAGCTTCTCTTATTAGCCTCTCCCTCCAGACTGCCCTGCCTCTCCTTTTCTTCTCATCCTTAAAATGTCACTTAACAGTTTCACTCTGCCACAACAACTCTCCCTCCTGGGAGCACAATTTAGGGTTCGTTTTCTCTATTCATTACTGACCCTGCCAAACCTTAATGTTCCTCATAATATGATCCCTTTAAGAGGAAAACCATTATGTCTAAAGTTTATTGGAGCAAAATGGTCACTCCCTCCTCATTCCACAATCAGTTGGTTACTGCATCCTTTAAAATTCTAACCGCCCCCCTTTTTTTGTAGTAAACTCCATACCCAACATGGAGCCCGATACAGGGCTTGAACTCACAACCCTGAGATCAACACCAGACCTGAAATCAAGAGTCAGACGAGTGTCGCCTGGGTGGCTCAGTCGTTAAGTGTCTGCCTTCAGCTCAGGTCATGATCCCAGGGTCCTGGAATCGAGCCCCACATCAGGCTCCCTGCTCCACTGGGAGCCTGCTTCTTCCTCTCCCACTCCCCCTGCTTGTGTTCCCTCTCTCACTGGCTGTCTCTCTCTCTGTCAAATAAATAAAATCTTAAAAAAAACAAAAAAAAAAAAGGCAAATAACCAACTGAGCCACCCAGGTGCCCCAAAATTCTAATCTTCTAAATTCCACTCTAATACTCCCCCCCTCCACCCCCATTTTCCAGAATATTCATTGCATGAGAGGTAAATGAATATGGACCCAATTTAGTCACTAATTGCAATGACGTTCTCTATGGAGACGTACCTACATAGTTGTAATATTTGACATCCTATGGCTCTTGTGAAGGTTAAATGAGACAATTAAAGTTTACAAACTCTCTTTAAATGCAAACATATGACATTGTGATTTTTTATCACGGCCACAGAAACAGTTTCCAATAACTTGATCAAAAACTTCTGACAGACAGGGCAGCCAGGTTAATGGCAAGCTTTGGCATTTGAAATTTTAGAACATAGTATCAAAGTTTCAAAACATCTAGGACTAGAGCATATTAAACAAGTACTCCAACCTCTTCAATAGAATGCTTGAGATTAAAGCAGACTAACCTTCCCAACAGAGAAGTCAATAACCAGGGGGAAACATTGTTCACACAGCCTCTATGTGAAGGCATTAGAGGCCCACAGAGGCCCACAGATGCAGAGGGCCCTGGCAGCAGAGAGAAGGGTGCCTGGCATTTGCTGATTTTTTTTTTTAAGACTTTATTTTTTTGAGAGAGAGAGAGAGAGAGAGCACACAAGCAGGAGGAATAGCAGACAGAGGGGAGAGGGAGAAGCAGATTTCCCACTGAGCAGAGAACCCTAAGCGGGGCTTGATCCCAGGACCCAGGATCATGACCCACACCGAAGGCTGACGCTTAACCAACTGAGCCACCCAGGCACCCCGTGTGTGCTGATTCTATTGCAGAGTCAAATCCTAGGAGGCTGAACAATCTCACAGAGCTGGGCGGGCAAAAACTGATATTCATGGCCTGCTAGGGAATGGGGCCCAGTAACAAGCCAGACCTTCAGGGGGATTCCAAAGTGCTAAACCAAAGGAGTCAGCATAATAAACCAGACGCTGAGCAACTCACACGGAGACTCCAGGCCACCTTTGGAGCAGTTTAATCCCTGCATCCCTCCCAGAAGAAACACAAATACCCTTCAGAGAAGGAGATCACCCACCACTACATACGATTTCTATACTTTTAATACACAATGCCCAGCATTCATCAGAATAATCATGCTTACAAAAATAAGAACCAAAAATCAAAAGAAAAGAGACACAGAGAATTCAGATAGTGTATGTATCAGAAGACAATTTTAGAATAACTGATGAGTATGTGTAATGAATCAGACAGTGAACTAAGGAATTTCAGTGTAAAATGAATCAAGAGGACAATTAAAAATATAACCGATGGTATGAAAATATTCAATATATGGTTTTTGCAGCTTATCTACATAGCCAAAGAGCTAGAAGGGAACCAGATGCTACGTCAGGCAGAAAGATGTGGGTCAAAGCATGGAGAGAACAGGGGAAACAACATAAGAAACCCGGACTAATAAACCTGTAATTAGAATTCCATAAGACAATAGGTAAAAGCACTATCTGAAGAGAAAATGGCTGAGAATTTTCCAAAACTGATAAGAGAAATCAAGCCACAGATTCAAGAAGTGATGTATATCTTGAGTTAGGTAAATACAAGGAAATTCACACCTAGACCATTATAGTAAAACTACTGAAAAACAAAGTGAACATTAGTAAAGCTGTAGGGCGTGGGGGATTAATGGGGGGGGGCAGGATCTTCAAATAGGCAAAAGTAAGACAGACAGAAAGTCAGCAAAATCATGGTTAAACCAGAAGATACAATGTCGGAAATGATAGCTCTAATGAAGTGCAAGAAAATGCCTAAGAATTCTATAGCTAGCGGAAATATTCTTCCAAAATAAAGTCATTCAAATGAAATCTGAGGGATTTTATCACGAGGATACATGAACTGAAGAAATTCTAAAGGGAGCTCTTAGGCAGAAGGAAAATAATCCCAGATGAAAGCATGTTGTACAATTCCTCCCATGGAGTATTTTTAAGTAGATCTGAAACTAGGAGACTGAAGCTCTGAAGATTGACGAGGGCCTTTAGGTCTCTTGCTTGATCTGTCCTGGTCGATACTCGTTTCAGTGACGTGAATGGCATCAACAAAAAAATACAGGAAATATGGAAATTGTAAATACGTTAAATATTTAAAATTCGAAAATATGCCCCCACATAACACAAAAACTAACCAATTCATTTTTACTGAAAAACTCTTTCAATTGAGAGATACTTATGTAACTGTACTTGCCTGAGTACCTTGAAGCCCCTCCCCATCCTTTCCAAAGCATCAAAGTCTCTAGCCTTCCTTCAAGAGCTGTTTGAAGCTCCCCTAACATTCATTGATCACCTAGTATGTGCCTGTTTTCATACATTTTGTACGAGGCACTGCATTAGTTTGTAGGGCAGAGAGACAGATTGTACCCATTGTCTTCCCAGGGTAGATGTTACCTGGTTATCTTTCCTGACTGCAAACAACTGAATATATTCTATCCCTCTTCTGGAAGGAAAAGCATCTAGAATGCTCATGATAACCATTTGCTTTCTGTTGGATTTAACTCATCACTACACCACAATCTCCCCGAGACTCACACATCGGCGGTCTCTCTACATCATTTAGCACAGTGTTCTGCAAGGCAGAGCCTTTACACAAATATCCACTGAATTAAATCTTGACAAGGAGCAGTGGGCCCCAACTCACATAATGGAGTTTAGTAGAAACAAACAGAAAATCTTCCATTTAAGAAATCAAACATGAGCAGCATAAGCATTAGGTGGGAAAGTCCTGACTTGTGATTTCAACTAAATACCTCAACATTTTAGGCAATAAAAAACTTAACTATTTCCTGTGCACTCTTTAGTTGGCAGTCTTGCTCTGAAAGGCTAGGGCACACTTAGCATCTATGAAGCCATTCCCCACCCAAAAACCCACAGAAACTGACTCTTGCTATTTGTCCTGAACATTAGAAGAAACAGCTTCCCAATGAGAACTGGCATTCAAAACAAAATCTCTTAGCCACGCAAAAAAAGAAAAAAAAAAAAAAAGAGAGAGAGAGAGACACCTGGCAGGCTCAGTCAGAAGAGCATGCAACTCTTGACCTCGGGGTCGTGAGTTTGAGTCCCATGTTGGGTGAAGAGATTACTTAATAAAATCTTTTTTAAATATTTATTTATTTGAGAGAGAGAGAGAGAGAGAGAGAGAGAGAGATCACAAGCAGGGGAGAGGGGTAGAGGGAGAAGCAGACTCCCCACTGAGCTGGGAGCCTGATGTGTGACTCGATCCCAAGACCCCAAGATCCTGAGCCAAAGGCAGACACTTAACTAACTGAGCCATCCAGGAGCCCTTAAAAATAAAAATAAAATCTTTTAAAAAGAAGAAGAAGAAAATCTCTTAGCTGTTCCCAATCTGAGGTACAGTTCAAAGTGTAGCAACTCGTCTTGCCCTCCTTGGAAGTTTGAAATACTTTACTTATGCCGGGTTTCTTCCAAAACGATTTTGAATTTTGTCAAGTTAAACTTTGTACTCTCTTGTGTCTTTGATTGTTTACTTAACATTCCAGGCATAAAATTGTTCGAAAGGCAAGTCTAGATTTTACCCTATGCAGTTCTTAGCAGAAAAAGATTCACGGCAACAGTCTGGGCACTGATGTCTCACCTCCCCGGTCTCATCTGACTATGACTTTTGCAACCCGCTTTGAAAACATCATACAAACACTCCCCCTGTCACGGCTCTCTTTGCTATTATGACCACAGGATTTATCACTTCTCTTGTCCTTTTATTCTTCCCTGGATGCTGTTCTCAGTGCTTCTACCTTCCAGCAGATTTTTTTTTTTTTTAACACGGGAGCATATTTCCTTAATAAATAAAACAGTCAATGTAGCAGCATAGAAGGGAGTGTGCGGTTTAAAGTCAGCTTTAGGCTTATAACCCCACTTAGGGTTGTACAAGTTGCCAAGAAACCTAACTTTCCCAACCTCAGTTTCCTTATTAGATGATTAAAGGAACTGGGTAAGTTTCCTTAAACTTATATGAGATGCATACTACAGAGATCTCACTACTGTTTCCAGAAAGAATCTTTAAACCTCTGAACGTGGTAGCTGATATGTGTAGAAAGACGTATGCGTGTATACTCTTTCCGTCTGATGGCTTTCCATTACCATATGCAAAAATGAGCACCCCTCTACTTCGGTACTATCTAAATGACTGAGTGTACCTCTCCGGATTAATTTCAAATTCCCTTTTTCTCTAAACCATCCCTTGCATGCGATTTAGATGCCGAGTCCCGGGCTGGCCTAGCTCGGCACGGATTAAAAGGCTGAGAGCAGTACCTACTATTCCGGCCCATGCAGAGTCATGCTCACCTCCAGCCCCTGATATTTCTTTCAGGAATGACGGCATGTTTTCTATTAGTGTTGTTTCTTATAGATCAGTCTTGTTACAGACCCCTTTCTTGCAGCTTCTTTATGGCACCCACCTCCCCAACTATAACACAAACATTAGCTTATAACCTTGAAGATCAAATTAGTATTTCCTTTCAGTGTGCACTCTTCCTGTTTCTTCTGAGAGGCCTTCCACCCAATCCACGAGTCCCTCATTTTTATATACAAAGCCCTGGTCTAGAAAACCATATCCTGCTCCTAGCATCATTTACAAAGGCACTTGCCTATTTGTTATATCCTTTTTCCTCTACCAAGTCACAATGTCGACTCTCCAATCTTGTCTCTCAAAAGCCCAAAAATTACTCGGATAGTCTATTCGGGATACCCATGCTTTTCTAAGGCAAAAACAAGAAAATATTTACAAAGAGAAAGCCTTTCTTTTTTTATTGAGTGCTTACTGTTTGCTAGGTTACCTCATAAGCCCTTTACGCACAGGAATGTGTCAAACCTCACAACTCCATGAGGCAGATTATTCTCCCCATGTAATAAGGAAAGTGAGACACAAAAATTGACAGAGTGACTAGAGAGCACCTGGCTAGTAAGGGACCGATCAGACCCTCAGACTCAGATACTCCAGCACCACTGCTTCTATCGGTGACTTCAGTCACAGGTGGGCTCAGACCTGTGGTCAACACCGCTCCCTGCTGAACGCTGGGCTGACAAGATCTAAACTCAGTCCCTTGGCTGCACACCGAGGAAGGGGATAAGGAAGCAGTGTTCCTGGTGAGGAGAGAAACAGGACTCAGTAGTTCTTTAAAAAAATTAAAAAATTAAAAACACCTCCTCCTCATGCCCACCTGGAGCTGAGCTCACCCTGCATCCCGGGACACACAAGGAGACAGATGAGGGGACAGTGGGGTTTGCAATTCTCACAGCCCACTTTCTCATTCCCTGAGAAAGCATGAAAGCAGTAGGAGAATCCCTCTCCCCTCTTCTCCAGAAAGCCTGCACATTCTTATCGTCTGGTAGATAATCTCCTACACCGTGTCCTCTTCTGCTCCTGATACACATACCAATTTTTACAACTCAGACTCCAGAAGTAAACCTATTTCTTGGCTTGCTCTGCAGTTACGAATACATTCACTTCGTGATCATTCGTCTGGTGGACAGTTATGTGTGGTTTTTGTATGCGTGTTACGTACTTTCGTCACATTGTTTAAAGGTGTGTCTGTTGAAGAACCAAGACCACACCTAAAACACTACAAGTTTTTTTAACATTTCATCTTTCACTTAAACCACGTGATAATGATAGTAAGAGGCAGATCTTTTGGAATGTCTTTTTATACTTAAAAATATTAACTGGGGCACCTGGGTGGCTCAGTCCGTTAATCGTCTGACTCGATTTCGGCTCAAGTCATGATCTCAGGGTCATGGGATCGAGCCCCATGGCAGGCTCCACGCCATGTGTGGAACCTGCTTGTGATTCTCTCTCTCCCTCTGCCCCTCACCTCCACCCCCACTCATGCTCACTCTCTAAAAAATAAAAAATAAATTTTAAAAATATTAACTGAGCTATGACACTGTCCTTCAATGGCTTCATCTTCTGCCTCCCCCAGGTCATACACCTCTAGACCCGACATACCTACCTACTTGCCACTCACTGAACATACATTGTTTTCACACCTGGAATGCCCTTTATGGACTTCACTCAACAAATGTTTATTTAGACAAGAAACAAAGTTGAACAGTGAGCCTCTGCCCAGTGGGGAAAAAAAACAGCTATCGTTAAGATAATCATGTAAATAACGTAAGAGTGCAGCTGTGATAAGTACCCTAAAAAAAGCAAGATACTTGAGCTCTTGGAGCAGAAAGGATCTGACTTAAGGAAGTCAGGACTTGCCTAGAGAAGTAACATGGGCTCTACAATCTCAAGGACTGAACAGGGAAGACAGATGGGAGTGGTGTTCCGGGGAGAGAAATGTGCAAAGGCCCTGGGGTCAGAGAAGGCTGGTGGATAAGGGGAAGCAAAAGAAGGCAACGTCCTTCTCTGCTTTCAAAATTCATCCTCTTCCATCAAATCCTGCTCAAATGTCACTTCCTGTGTAAAGCTGCTCCCTCCTCTCCATTTTCACTGTAAAAGGATATGTCGCTCAAACCATTATAGTATTTCTTTTATCCTTCTGTTAGCACTTAGCTCACTGTATTGCAATTATCTGTTTATACTATCTGTCTCCCTCACTAGAGTAGGAATTAATGGAGGACAGGAGCATGTGTCTCTCTACAATCACAGATAAGCAAATTTTAAATGCCAAGTGTCTTATGAATGAAATAGGACAACCTACCCAGGCCACGCACACCCAAGCATTTTACCTTGAATCTGCTTCACCTAGTTTGTGAGTTCTGTACATTTTTTGCAAAGACTCAGCTGTAAATAGTGTCTTTTTTAAAAAGTCGTTTTTCCCCCAACCTTAATGAATCATGAGGTGTTATTTACTTCAGCATCAGAAACAGCTGCCCAGACTTTGTTAGCACAATGTAATTCATTTTATAAATATCACACAATTATCTAATTTCTAAAAGTCTCTGCATGCTTTGAAAGGTGTTATTTTGGAAACAAGTCCTGGCCCATCCTGGGGAAATTCCCAAACCGGCATTGTCATGGCTAACTCGATCTCCAGAAGCAATGAAAGGCCAGAGAGGAAGCATAAATCCCCTGAGCTGCTGTGTGCACTCGGAGTGCTGACAGCCCGGCCAAGAGGCCTCCCCATACCCCACCCCACCCCATCACAGCCGCACTCACCTGGCCTGCTTGCCCTTACAGGTAATAATTCTAGAGCACAGCAAGGCCAACACTCGGCTGCCCTCCCACAGCACGGCCCCAGCCGCCTGCCGGCCTGCCTGCCTGCAGAGGACTCCCCAGCACGGGCGGGAAGGATTATGGAACAGTGGCAGGCTGATTTGCTGGTTTTTTTGCTGAGCCCTCCAAATGGGAATAACCGCCTTGGAGGTTTTCCTTGCACGGTGCCAGCAACCCCACTGCAGATACTCCAGCCACTTCCAGATCCAATCCCACACCCCTTCCAGAGAGAGGAAAAACAATGAAATCAAGATTAGGGTATTCCTGTGGCAACCCAATCCTCAGACTCTCGGGCTATTCGATCCGGGGTTGTCAGACTGGGGGGGGGGGGGGGCAAGGGGGTGCGGAGAGCCCTATCTGGACCTGACATCTCTACAGGATTGTGGGGGAGGTCAGCAGGGGTAGGAGAGGTAATTTAAAACCGAGCCTCCCGGAGCCGTGTTTACGAATTCAAGCAGATGTGCGCTTATCATTCCCATACTCGCAGCACACTCCTGGAGCCCTTGAACTAAGAGCATATCCCTGAGAACAGCCCTCGCTCAGCCCGCTGCACACCACTTCCTCCTCCGACTTGTCTCCGCTCTGAAGGGCAGGATGTGGACTGCCTGGGAAAGGAGCCCTCGCCAGCCCAGCCAGACGGCTGCCCTTTGATCTCTTCCCACCAGACCGTGTTACTTTGCAGGCTGGGGTTTCTTTTTTTTTTTCTTCTCCTTCTTCTTTTTTTTTTTTTTTTTAAATCTGGCATACATGGAAGTTAGTACTTTATTACAGATTTCCTGCCTTTATCTCACTTAATTATAAAATCTCCTGGGAAGGAGGAAAGGATTCTCTGAAATGCCAGGGAAAGGGAGCAGACCCCATCAAGGAAGGAGGGGAGGCGCCCTGACCCGGTGGTCTGTTCAGGGCACTTCTGATAGTGATGCAGTCAGCTTTGTTTCGCAATCCTGCATGACTTCATCCATTTCATTCCCAGGATGGAAGCTGTTTGTCTTATACACCGGAGTCCTTGGCCCATGTCCCTTTTCTCAGACAGGACCAGGCTGAGGGAAAAATGGCAGTGAGGGGCGGGGGGGGGGGGGAGTCAGACGGGGGCGAGAGGTAGAGTCCCCAGCAACCCCGGTCTGAGCTTCCATGCCCAGGCCCATCATGCAGCCTGTATTCATGCTTCACACACATCGCACCTAAGGAAAGGGACATCCCTAGGGATAGGTCAGAAGAAAGCATTCTCCTCCGGGAACCCCCCCCCCATGGCCTTGTCCCCAGTCCCCTCCTCCAAATAGGCAGGCATCCCTTCTCCTCACATTCTTAGGGTCCTTGTGCATGCCTTATGAGGAGCATGCCCCACAGTTTTAGGAAAGCGTTAACCTATCAGTCACTCCCAAGAGTATGTAAACCCCAAGAGGACAGGAAACGTGTGGCATATAGTAGGCATTCAAATGTGAATGAAAATACCGAAGAATTTCCAATCACCAGGCTGTCAACATGAAGTCTCAAGCCAAAAACAATTTTTTTCATGGGTATACTTCAAATACCAAGGAGCTTTTAAACATATTAAGTAAACCAATATTTATTCAGAAATTATTACGTGCTAGGATTGGTCCTAGTAGGCACATTTCAACCCACAAAAGTGGCCTTGATTCACCCTAAAATTTGATGTTCCCACTGATTTCATGTATTCTGTGGAAGTAACGAACCATTTACTGAATAGCTGTGTTCCTCACCTTTGGACTCTTTTAAAAAGAACTTGATGTCTGCACAAACCCACTCTGAGCCCCTGAGAAAATGCTGCAGAGCAGACCCCAGGGCTGGCTCGGCTCCGCCCGCTGGCCACTCTGACGCCCATGGCGTACCGCTTTTCTGGTTTTATAATGCTGCACTGAAGCTCACTAGCGTGGGTTCAGCTCCTGGGACCAATGGCCAGAATTTACCTCCCAGTCTCCTCTGGTTTTGACTCAGCACTCCTGCAGGCGAGACGCACTAGCCCTACAGCTCCATACACTACAAACACAGGAAAACTGTAGGGGAAGATGATAAACACGTCTCCAAGTGCTTACATGTCTCTGAAATGTTGTCTCATCTCTCCTCACCGCTGAGATGCGATGAAAGGTGGATCTCGGGATCCCCAGGACTGAATATTTAACATAAAAATGCTTTAACAGTGATTCCGGGTTCCCAGCTTTGAAAGCAGGCAAGTATGTTCTAGAATCCAGGTGTCAGCAAACTTTTTCTCTTAATGGCCAGATAAATATTTTTGGATTTAGCTTTGTGCCAACTAGTCAGTTGTGCCCTTGTAGCCCCAAAGCAACCACAGACAATACGAAAATGGGTGAACATGTCTTTGTTCCAATAAACGTTATTTACAAAACCAGCCGATGTAATCAGCAGTTGAATTCATCAACATTCCCAAGTAATACTAAATTATGGAAGATCCAAACTTCGATAACACTGTCCCAAGCATAGATCTGTCAGCTACCACTGAATTTGGACTATAAGCAACACAACTGCCCTGGGCTAGTGCCTTGGCAAAGAAGTATATGTGATAATAATCTTTTGTGTTTGAAGACCATGCTTCAGAACTGTTGGAATGTTTCCACCAGCAGTGGAAATCCATGTTTTCTCTTTAAAAGAAGCTTGAGTTTTAGGAACCTGAGTTTATATAAGCGCCAAACAGCTGGATGGTATAAAAGCTGAATACTAGCCCATGTGGGCATTCAATCAGTGACTAATCTGCATACAACCATCGATGGGGAGCTACTCAGTGCCACCCCATTCAGTCACTTCGAGAGCACCAAGCTAGGTCATAGGGATAAAAATATCTAATAACAAAAGTATATATCCAGAAAACTTTAGCACTGAACAGGATTTGATGGCTCATCCAGGAAAACCATTAAAATTACACCAAGAAAATGAGGTAGGAAGAAACTGCCCCTTGCCCAAGATCCCAAAGCCAGGTTAGAGAGAAGTCAGGACCATGGGACAGTCAGCTCTATGTCCTAAGAAGTAAGGACAATGTCAAGTACGACTCAACACTGTATTCCCAGCCCTAACAGCTGTTTCTGGCACACAGAACGCAATTAGGAAATGCTGGCTGCGTACATGAGTAAAGAATGTAACGACGACAAATGAACCAGACCTGCATACTTTCCCATCAAAACTTGCATGGACTAATGAATTCCTTCTTCAAAAAGAATAGTCTATGTGTAACTTTCTCCCTGATGTTGAATCGTGCACTTAGTCCTTCAGACACCGCAATAAACTGCTGAACTAATACAAGTAGCCTAAAGGAGTAGAAGCAGCACTCACGGCGGCTAATTCCGTCCTAAGGAATTATTTATGCATGACGAGAATCTGTCTGGAACATCAATGATGTCTTTATCTTCAACTACTACTCACAGAGGACTCAGCCTGAGTGTACTAATACTGTCTGCCCGGGGTTTCCCAGGACTCGCAAAGTGTAACCCTGATTGCTTCGAGGGGTTATGGCTTATTTCACATTATCTACACCCACTCATCCATCACCGGGTGACTTGGTGGTATACAAACCAAGCTCTTCAAAGCGAGGGTTAGGAGGCACTCTGACTATGCCTGACTGTTGCCATATTTCCCCTTCCTGACAACAGACAAGACAGATGCTGCCCCGGGAGGCTTGGCTGCAGAGAGAAGTGCTCCTACTTGACCACCATAATATCTAAGTACCTCCCCCAGCTCCACACTTGAAGGTCAAGTGGAAACAACCTGCATTCCTTCCACAGGTGTTGGCCTTTTTAAAGGAATGCAGACTTTGAGCTCCATTTATGTTTTCAAAATATTGCTTTTTCTTTGAAGTAACTTGGAATGTGTAACTTTATCCAGACTGTGTGATTTTTACATTCACCCAGACTATATTTCTCCAACATGACTCTTCAATATCTCAACTATTAATTAAACGTTTTTACAGAATCCCACAATGGAGAGCTGAAAGATGAATTTTCTCCTACCTTTCCTTGGAAAAGTCAGATATAAATATGTGTGTCGATATACGTGTGTGTGTGCGCGCGTGTGTGTGTGTGTGTGTGTGTGTGTGGTGTGTTGGGAGGATAGAGGGGAAGATAGCAAGCAGCCTTACCTAAAAAGGCCAGAGTATCAACTGCCACTTTGAGCACTCCTAAGTCAGCAACAATGACTAGTCAGTGGGAGGCCATTCCAGAACCCAAGTAATTAAAGACAGGGAAAGGCCCTGCTCCTTAATCATCCAGTCTTTTACAGAAAAACACTACTGAATATATTTAGCCGATTTAAAAAAATTCTGCCAACGTTCCCAGCTATTGCAAAAGCAACAATAGTGATATTCTATTAATTACGAAATAATTAAAACATATGACCTCAGGAAATAAATACTTTAGATCAAACTTTCTCAGTTCTTTGCTTTATTGACAGAACACTTCTGGAAGTAATACTGAACCTAGAAAAATTCTGAAATACTAAAAAGGAGCACATACATAGGTACTTTTCATTTCACACGCATACACTTTTTCCAGGGTGACACATACACACCTTTGTAGAAGTGAAATGCCAAATTCAAAATAAATTCAAAACATTTACAAGATAAATTCAGACATCTGAGGGGGTTTTCCCACAATTAAATTTGCAGTGCTATCAACAAACTTGCTTTATTTTAAGATTGCCTACCCAATATATAAATTTCCCTTTGTGTTTGAAATACTTTTATCAGATAAGATAGCTTTTGTTTAAACTGCTATTTTCAGAATTTGCTTTGGGGTTTCAAATACACACAGTGAAGTAACTTGAGATTTCCTACCCAGCTTTAAAAAGTGTGTCTTCTGTCTGTTTGTATTTAGTAATTTCCTGTAAAATAAGCTCACATAATTAACTTTCCTTGCTCCAACCTACTTTCCCTCCCCCCCATTCCTACTTCCTGAGGATGGTAATAAAATGCTGATTACATTCGGCTGCTATCAGCCTTCTCCCCCTCCATCCCCCTCCCTGGCTCCCTTTGTCAGAAACTACACTCAGGTTTCAACCTTTGGTGGGTGGAGGGAGACCAGGACCAGAAAAGAAGAGCCAATCAGATCTAGAGACTTCCTGTCCACCCTCATTTATTGGGTAGCCCTACAGCTCAGCTAGGGCCAAACAAGTGGGGGAGGGGGAAGATGTTCTGTTGTTTTTTGCTTTTTTTTTCCAAAATTCAGTGAAATCCATGGACCACCCTCCCCCCATCACCTGTCCCTGACGTGTATGAATGCCTCTCCATGATTTCTGATCAAGAGTTGAGATGGCTAGGAGAATCAGTAGTCCTAAAATGCTCCAGACTGAAATACCCACCAACACTTAGAGAATTCTATTTACAGATATAAATAGAAATTAAATCTAGCTTCTCATACAATGGAAATAAGCACATGTTCCTTCTTGATAATTAACCTTTTATTTCACACTAATTGAACACTTCATAGGTACATACAAGTCATTAAAATTAGCATTATTACCTGGGCATTCCAAAAGCACACTTCCAAAGATGGCTCATAAGAAAAAGCAAAAAAACGTGAGTCCATCAGATTTTGTTGTTGGTTCTTCCAGAACACAATAATTGATCACCTTAACGTACATGGGGGTTTCTTACCCCAGCACTATTCACCTATCGGACCAAATAATTCTTTGTTGTAAATGGTTGTCCTCCAGGATGTCTAGCAGCATCCGTGACCTCTAGACATTTGATTCAACTATTATCTTCAAATCTTCCTGTTCATGACCATCAAAACATCTCTAGACATTGGCTTAATGTCCTAGGGACAAAATCGCCCCTGGTAGAACAAAAACATAGACGTTAAAATCAGAATATTACAAGGTGTTTTTCTTCACTCCCTACAGAAAAAAAGCCAGTGAAAACTCTAGCTATTTCATCATATGAAGGGTTCACCCTCCTATTTTCAGACAACGTCTCCTACAGACCACTCAACGTTTGAAGTCGATGATGATAACTTCATATTATGACAACGCCTTAAGTCCGCAAATGACACATTCCATTGTTACAAACTCACTGCCAAGAATAAAAGAGAAGTCCCAGGGGATAAAATCATAAACATCTTCATGGACCAGAAATGGACCAGAAATGCCAACTAGCAAGACCGGCTAAGCCCAATGATGTTGGAATCACAAGTGGCTGCAGCAGTAGTGGTTCTGCGCTTGATGCCCGGCACAGTAGACATCCAAGCAATTTCATTCCAAGGTGTAGGCCCTAGAGAAGTTCTTGAATGTGTGCGTTAACTGACATGCAAGAGTGTCCCTAACGGCACTGCTATTGACAGGAAAGCAATGGAAATACATGTGCACTAATGGAACAATGAATAATCATAGCATTTGTAAACAATGTAATATTATCCATCGCTACCATAGGAAAACTGCTGCTATAGGGAACACTAGTGAATCTTCAAAACAGGACTTTGGATAAAGAGCAAGTCACAAAAGACTAGCTACGGCGTGATAGTATTTTTATGAAGTTCAAATGTAAATCTAAGTCTGCTAAATCTATTTTTAAAAGCTCAACATGTGTGTTTTAAAAAGCAAATAAGCAACACTAAATTCAGACTGGTGGTTTCCTCTGGGGAGGCAGTAAAAGGTTATACGCAGGTAAGAGAAACTGCATTGGAAATGCCTGTGGTGAATTAACTGGTATTCATTTAACAACACACTTCATAGCATATAATATATAATATTATATATGTAATAGTATGTGTACGTGTGTACTCTTTGTATATGTTAAATATTACATAACAATCTCTAAATTTCTCTTGCAGGAAAAGGGAAAATGAGACCTAAGAAGAAGTGGCAAACAAACAAAAACACAAACATTAGAGGATGGACTTAAGTAAAATAAAAAGTGAGGTCAAGGGATGATACAAGCATGGGGACATATGAAACGACAAGCAAAGCCAATGGCAAAATATCAGTAAATTCGATGGACTGAAAGTACTAACCAATTTTTCTTTTTTTTATGTTAAGAAGTGTAAAGTTCAAACTCTGGCAACAAACACAAGATGAGAGGGGTTGTTTAATAGATAGGTAAGGTGTACTAAATTCTTTTCAGAGTCAGGGAGAAGGTAAACGTACTGAAGAACTCTTGATTTCATTAGGAAACTGTATAGTTACATGATACATAGGATATTAAACACTTAAAAGCAATCACTGGAAAACATTAGAAACTTTGCCCACATGTTTGAATGGGGGAAAGGGAGGGGCAATCATATCAGGAAATGAGGAAAAAGAACCCAAAAGAAAAAGTGGTAAATAGGAATGACTAAGTTGTAAAGAGGTAGAAATGAAATAGATAAGTAATTACAGTAAGTGTGTATTGATAAAATGCACTTACTAAGAGTCTGATAAAGGCTTAAAAGAGAAAACTGAAACAATACACCAAGAAAACCTGAATATAAAAGGATCAGAGAAGATAATCCTGGTAAGGCAAATAACCAGAAGTGAGGCTATGTTACAATAAATATCAGAAAAAGTAGAATTTAAGGAAAACATCTGAAGGGTTAAATATGGACTCTATGTCATAAAAAAAAAAAAAAAGAACCTGTAACATTCATAAGCTTATGTTCACCAAATATGGCCTTAAAAACAAAATGCAGAAAAGGAATTATGATGCGATCCTGTCACGTCCAAAATTCTAATGAGATTTTAACTCACCTTTGTCAAACACTGTTAATCAAGTAAAATATTAATAAGGATGTAAAAAATTAAAATCAACTATCTAATAAATACATATAGAAAACCTGTAGCCCGCGAGTAGAGCATATCGATTCTTTTCAAATACACATAGAACAGTTACTAAAATCAACTCTGTACTGTCATAAATGAGGTCTTCATAAAAATTCAAAGACCCATATCATACAGAACTTGTTCTTGAAATTATTAAAACAGAAAAGAGATATTAAGCATTTATATGGGAAGAAAGGAAAACTAATGAGCTGACTCTCCAACTTAAGATGAATAAAAATCTCACAAAATAAGAAACTAAAAACAAAAGAAAAATTATGTAAATAAAAAATGGAGATGACAAACTAAACCAGAAGGGTTTTGGACATCATTAAGATATATGACCCTCAGTCAAGATAAGGAAAAATAGAGAAGGGACACTATCTAGAGGGACACACATGTAAGGCATTAAAAGAAGAGAGTACCTGAAACCATTTATGCCAATAAAATTTAAAATTACATAGTACTATAGTTTCTCTTTATTGAAGTATCACAGCTAATAATTGAGCAATTAGAACATCACCAGTTTGGAAACCCTAAGGAAATAATGCATCTGAGTAATGATCCCTAATGGCTGCTAAAACCATAAAAATAACTAGGTCTCATGAGCCTCCTGATAATAATAATAATTCTTACCAAAAAAAAAAAAAAAAAAAGAGTGAGCAAGTGAGAGCCTAAATCCAAGCAAACCTCTATACTAGTGTTGTCCATGCTGGAATATCACAAGCCAATCTTATAACTTATGTCAAGAACCAAAGGACAAGAAAAATTAAGAAAATTTTCAAGAACAAAACACCAAGGGGAGAGACGCCCTATTATGGGACAACACTCTACGTACTCTGTCACTGGGACAAACGTACACAACGCAGGAACTGACAGTTAGACCATGGAACAGAATCAAGATTCCCAACACGAACTCATGAACATGTGGAAAACAGAGGATGGTAAGTAGTCACTGGCAGCCTGGAATCTGGTGTGGGGAGGACATCGCAACCTACACACCCACAGACGTGTTAACGGAATTCAGAGAAGCCAAAGGAGAAACACTCATCAAGGACAGAGAATCCTGTCGGCAGTCAGAAAAGCAATGAGTGCCTCCGTGCCACAGATACAGCCTGAGGTGGGATCTTCGGGATGGATGGTTGCGGTGGGAAGGGCAGTGATGGAAGACACCTGAGCTACCACACGGTGCCAAAGAGTGACAAGGAGACGTCAATGGTGAACAGCAAACACACAAGGGAGATGGGAGAAAATGGAATCGGTTGAATCCAAATACATTCAACAGACGTTGAATCACTACCACTAGGTACTGAACTTCAGGACCCCTGCCTGCAGAGTGGGGGATCTGAATCCACATATATCATCACCAGCAACATCATCATGTGGCACTGTGGTGTAACACCCAGACCCCTGATGGGGAAGCCACGTCAAGACCAAAGGTCCAAGGCTGGTCAGTACAGGGCGGTGAGACAGCCTCGGCATGGTTTACATACTCCCCTGCACTTACCAGAATCTTGAATATGTTACTTCTTCGTGTCTTCGTGTCCCCATGGGTAAAACGACGATAATAGTAGAGTTACCTCCCTAATAGGACGAGTGCGAAGATTTAAAAATTTAATATGTGTAAAGCACTTAGAAAAGCTCTCAGAAAACAGTAAGCACTCAATAAACCCTAGCTGTTATTATTACCAGCTTTCTAGTTGAATGCCTTTGGGCCTAAGTCCTTGAAATCCCTGAGCTTCTGTTTCCTTCTTTTTAAAAACATAATATTCCTGTCCTCATAACATTGCTATATGGTTGTAGAAGCAAATAAAAAGAAAAACATCTTCATAAATTGCCAGAGTTATACTAATAGTAGTTATAGAACTAAGTTCCACTGCATTTCAAAAAACCCAGAGCTTTTTTTGTTGTATTGACTGTTATTTGCTAACTCCCTGGATTGCCAAGAACTTCGTGCAGCAATTTCATTTTACAAAATTAGCCACTCTCAGTTCATAACAAGTAATTAAAGGAATTTTCTCCAGAAATCTGGCACGTTAATCTAGTGGATAGAGCAGATGGATGTCCAACCATTAGAGATGTCTCAACAATTTAGTTAACCTTTAACAAAGATACGTGTGCACACGGGCCAACAAGATCAGACTTAAAAGATGTGAATGGTGCTTCTTAAAGCACTATATTTGCAATGTTTATCCTTTCTTTTTATTCCTATTTTAAAAACGTAGGACAATTTTTTTTTTTTATAAAGCTTTTCTGCAAGTTCATCTCCAGAGAGGAGAAGAAATAAGGCCAATTCATGCTCATAAAAGAGGCTATCTGAAGGTTTCCAAAAGCAAAATTGGAGAATACAAATATATCTTTGAAAAATGGATAATTTTGCAGTCAGTATCACAAAATACCCCCTTCCACCCAGGGCTCCTAATCCACTTTCAAAGCTGGGCCCAGATTATTGAAGAAGAGGTTAATATCTTTGTGGATGGGTCAAATCCTCTGCTCCTTTTCCTCATCAGCTCTTCACAACTATTTCCACCTGCCCTCTTTCACTTTTGATAATTTTACTGATTGTCAACTGCCTTTAACCAGACAATGAAAAGAGATAACAGGAAGGGAAAATCATATTAAATTAATCCATCTTTCTTCTTTCAGGCAGTTCTGATGAAGAGTTTAGGGGCAGAAAAAAAAAAAAGCCAAAAATGATGGCTTGAAATGATTTGAGTCAATACACACACGATGCATAATGAGAAGAAGAGAGCATACAAGCTTTTTAGAACTGTCAAGAAACCTACCAGGTCACTCATTTTTATATATACAGAGATAGAACCTGAATGCCAAATTCAAAAAGAAATTGGGTAGAAGTAATAACCCAGCATATTTTGGGTCTGAGAGGTATGTACTGGTATTCCATGTAAAATCTTAGAGTAAGATTCTCCCTCTACAGCCAGAGGGAGAAACAGTGGAGATCCGCAGCCATAAACAGCATGTCACGCTCAACCATGAGATGAGAACGAGCTAACATACACAGGAAGTTGATTTATGATGAAGTGGCCCTGCAAGGCATTTGGGAAAGGATGGTATTTTCAACAAATGACTGGTTCAAATAAAGTGGTCCTTTATTTCACAGCTTACATAAAAGTCAATTCTGAGTGGGCTGCAGATCTACATGTGAAAAATAAAACAATAAAGTTTCCAGAAAATGACACAGAATACCCCCATGATTTGGAGATAGGAAAAAAAAAAATTCAACGGAACACAAATGACATTAATCGCAAAGGAAAAGACTGATGAATTTGAGGACATTAATATTGATATCTCCTATTCATCAAAAAGCACCATTATGAGAGCAAAAAGGCAAACCACAGAGTGGGCAAAGATATTTGTAACACATTTAACTATCAAAGGGCTCTTTTCCAAAGTACACAAAGAACTCTTACAAGTCAAAAAAATGAAGTAAAATTCAATTAAAAATGGGCAAGTAATTTGATCAAGTTGTTCAAAAAGAAGGAGCCACATGTGCACTAAGTGTACGAAAAGTTTGTTGGCTGGATATTCACCCGAAGAATACAAAAATACTAATTGAAAGGGATACATGCACCCGTGTTTATGGCAGCATTGTTTACAATAGTCAAATTATGGAAGCAGCCCAAGTGTCCATCAGCTGATGAATGGGTAAAGATGTGGTATACATATATACAATGGAATATTACTCAGCCATAAAAAAACCCCACTGAAATCTTGCCATTTGCAACAACCTGGATGGATCTAGAGAGTATAATGTTTAGTGGATTAATAAGTCAGAGAAAGACAAATACCATATGATTTCATTCTTATGTAGAATTTAAGAAACAAATGAGCAAAGCAAAAAAAGAAAAGACAAATCAAGAAACAGGACTGATGGTCACCAGAGGGGAAGGGGGAAATGCGGGGAAATAGGTGAAGGGGATTAAGAATCTCACTTGTGATGAGCATCCAGGGATGTAAGGAAGTGTTGAATCACTGTATTATACACTTGAAGCCAATATAATACTGTATGTTAACTAACTAGAATTAAAACAAAAACTTAGAAAAAAAAGGCTGTTGACGTCATTAGCCATCAGAGGGAAATATAAATTAAGACAATGATGAGATACTTCTACAAACCCACCAGAACGGCAAAAATGAACATGTCTGACAACAGCAAATGTTGACACAAACATAAAGCAATGGAGAAACTTGTCTGTTCACAACCACCTGGGGAGCTTCCCAGGTATAATCTCAACCTCCCCTCAGCAGCAGACCCTCACTGTAGGGAGGACGGAAAGAGACCAAAGACAGGCCAGCTGCCCCAGGCTGGTAGGTGGAAGTTTTAATAAAGCAAGAGGAACTTACATGAAACTTGTCTTGGGTCGCAGCAAGACCAAGGGATCCCCCACACACACCCTATCTTAGAAGTTTACATAGAGACCCTAACTGGGTTCAGTCATGTATACAATGCAGGTGTTCTTCACACCATGTCGCTATTTCAAGGCTATGTTCTTGGAGCAGCCTCTGGGAGGCAGGGGAACCCACATTCCAAGGGGGAGGGGACAGTGATGAGGAGCTTCCGATCGCCTAGGGCAAGGCTCATGGGTCAACTGGTAGTCATGTCTTCTCAATGACCTTTTCCAACAAAACCTCATACACGTGTACTGGTAGTATAAAAAGGTATGACTAGCTTCCAAATCTCTATGGCAATGACAACTGAGTATATGAAAACCTCCTAACCCAGCAATGCTGCTTCTGGGGCAGGCGTGTTTGCATGAATGTGAATTTGCGCATATCGAACAGAACCTTACACACATGTATCAGAAGATTTGTCCCAAAACAATAAAGGTTTTCGTACGAATCTCTTTTCCATAGGATTCAGGCCAAAAACTGGAAAGAATTTAAGTCCATGAACAATCGAATGGATGGTCAATCCCGTGAAATTTTATAAGATGCCTAAAATAAGTATGAGAACACCTTTGAACCTTTCAAACATGGCGTGAGGACAGTGGGGAGGGAGCCAAACGTGAAGGAGTATAAACAATGATACCCCACTTACACAGAGCTCAAAATCTGGCAAAACTAAGTTAAGGGAAGGCATGAGGATAGTTTCTGAGGTGCTGGTGAGAATCTCTAGAATTCTTTGAGCCGTACACATAGGATTTGTTTACTTTTATGCATGTACATTATAAAGAAAAATGTTAGCTAGAAAGGAAAATAAATGCTTCATTTCCTTTCCCCTGGTAGCTCTGCTTCTAGAACTCTGAGGAGAGGATACCAAAGACAAAAAATGTTCGGCATGACAGGCCATGCAGCATTATTTATAATGACAAAAAAGGAATACTCAAGAAGAAAAGGTAAATTGCAGCAGATCTAATCAGTATACCAGGACACAATAAAAGGTCTTACAAAGATTCAATCGTCTATGCAAACTAACCATTAAAAGAAAAGACTGAAGATAGGCCAGATGGAAATAGGCCAAAATCTTTGCAGTATTTAAGTAGCCAGGTTTCATGTGACTTTGCTTCAAAAGATGTGTTATACTTAAACTAGAAAAAAGACGTTAAGAGTTTACAGCAGAATGCTTTGATCTTTTCTCCATACAGCTGACAGGGTGGGTGAGAAATTGCCTCATCTCACTAAATAACAAATGCAGAAAAACCCCCCCGGACAAGAGAGGTGAGGTCATCTGGGTAAGTACCCACTGACCTAACTGCCTATACTTCTGCCTCCACAGCCTCTGCGTCATAAGAAGACAATTTTGTTCCTTAAAAAGTAGATAAATGTGATGGGAGGATGTAAGTCCAGGAATTCTATCGGATGTAGGACTGAATTTCTCTGGCTTTTGCCCCAGGGACTAAAGAGAAGGCCCCTTTAATCGATGGCTCCAGAACCAAGGAGATGTAAGTCCCATCAGTCTGTGATGTGCAGGCATCCTTAGTGTTCTGGTCTCAATTACAGGAAAAGAACACTAAGCAAGCACAAGGCTCTGTGTGCATGCTTTGTGGAGTTATGAAGAATACAAAAATGATCGCTCCCCTCCAGTAGCTTAGAACCTTGTCTACCAGACAACACACTGTAAGATAAAAACAAATTGTAAAATGTCAGTGAACTAAACACCTACGTTAATGATGACCTTCCCTGTTCTCCTAAGCTCTAACCCTACCATCCAGCCTTCAAGCCTGAAAACTGCATTCCTCAGACTCCTTGGGCTCAGCAGGATTCTAGGTGCAGGTTCTTTCAATGAGAGGCACTCGCAGAATCCATTTGTCTTTGGCTCTGGAGCAGTAACAGCAGCAGCTACAGGATGAGTCCTACTACGCAGCCTCCGGTAAAGGAAGCATCATAGAGCCAAGCAGTCTCGTAGTGACTCGGTGGGAAATGTTGGGACACGAGCACACAGGCCGGGGGGACAGCCATGGTCTCCTGCAGTCCCTGATCTGGATGTCTCCTCCAGTCCTTTTAACAACTGTAACTCAATGCCTGCCCTGTATTAAATCCTTCTCTGCTTCAAATATATAAATAGATTCAGTTCCCTTGACTAACCCACACCTAAGTCACAAAGCAGCAAACTCTCCTCTTCTGAGCCCTTTGAAAATAGGCCGAATTTTACTATACACCAGTTTTTTGACTCTACCATCGTTCCTTTTAGCTATTTTTGTAAGTTTTCTCTCCGCTAAATGCCAAGAATATGAAATACGGTAAAGCAGGAAAATTAAAGTTCTCACCTCCAACATTGGACAGAGATTCCTATGCTCTCAGATTACTGATGTTTATCCTTTAGAATAGGAATGACATACTAAGGACAGCATGCCACTGCTTGAGTTTAAAATAATTATAATAAAATAAATCACATAATAAAATAATCACGGAAAAATGTGTCTGATTTGAAACTAAGTTTATCACAATTATGCGTGAAAATGGGTGTGTATATATACACACATACTCATATACTATCCTATGCCTTTTAAATTGTGTCCCCGTAGCTAGATTCCCACATTCCTGTATACATAAAAACCTGTTTCACGATCATTTAGGTTACCAAAACCAGGTACAACTCATGAACAGTATAGAAATGAATACAGTCCTCACAATTTACATGCATGACCACTTTAGTGTTGGGGAGAGAAAAAGCCATCCCCTATTGGGTTCAAAAAATCAACAGGAATTAGGTCAGACTTCTGGTTCTGGGTAAGATGACACAAGCATAGTTCCTCCACCTCTTCCACTGAACTATGAAACCTGAACACATGACACAGAGGAGCTGCTTGAAAACTCTGAGAAATAAATAGGCAAATCAAAAAAGACCAATGGAATCTGAAGTACCATGTGACAGTGAGTTTAGCATTTACTGTCCAGGAGAATCCTTTAGTCTGACCTTAATGTAGCCAGAAACCTAGAAATGAGCATGGCACTCAAGTAGGAGAAAGCTACAAGCCCTCTAATTCTAGCTCATGGAAGGAAAAAGGAGACTCCTAACACTCCCGGGAGTAGGGAAATCCCCAGTTTTGTTCTGTGTCTTCCCTTTTCTGCCCGTTTTCTAAAGCCCTTGCCCCCAGCCAGCTCTGTGGCAGTGATGGCCAAGAGCTGTAATGAGAGTCAGCAAGAATGAAAACTCTGAGGGAGAGGACCTTTCTATCCATTTGGTGAAGCTGTGATCACAAGACACTGAGGCCAACCCCTCGTGCTTCTTTTACACTGTCCTGCTGCTGCTTGGGCATGAATAGGGGAAGCACACTGCAGAACCTAGAGAACTGAGAAGGTCTCCAAGAAACTGAAACGTACAGGGAAAATGCAGAGAGGGAGATGCTCAGATCATCACCAACCCTAAAATGTGGGGATCAGATAATTACATACCAAAGACTTTGAGAAATGAACTAACAGATGGACCGCTATACAGGTCACAGACTGACCACTGGAAGGTACACGCCCAGAACAGAACCAAAGAGCGCCACAAGGACTTTGAAAAGTAAACTAATATTGAAACATTAGCCCCCACTAAGCATGGTTTGGAACTTGCAGCCTGAATCAAACCAGGTCAATGCCTGCTTTAAAAAAAAAAAAAAAAAATTCTTCATAAGATTTAAACACAACCCAGAGTCTCATAATGTAATCTTCAAAATATTCAGGATAGATTCCAAAATTACTCAACATACCAAGAACCATAAGAATTTCAACTCGCACAGGAAAAGATAGTCAACAGACGCCAATGCCGACATGATACAGATGTTGAAATTATGTGACAAAGACGTTAAGGCAGCTATTATATAAATGTCTCAATGACCAATCATGGACATTCTTGAAACAAATGTTAAAATAAAAGTTCTCAGCAAAGAAATAGGGAATATAAAGAAAAAACAAATGAAAATCCTAGAACTGAAAATGACGATCATATAAAATTTTTTAAATCACTGAATGGACTCGAGCAGCATGAAGATGGGAGACAAAAGAGTCAGTGGACTTTAAGCTCAATCCATAGTTATCTAATTTGAACAGAAAAAATTCAGAAATAAGTGAACAGCACTTCAGAGACATGTAACTCAGTAACAGAAGGTCTACATTCATGCCATCAAAGTCCCTGAAGGATATAAGAAAAAACGTGTGCGGGGCACCTAGGTGTCTCAAATAAGCCTCGGACTCTTGATTTTGGCTCAGGTCTAGATCTCAGGGTCGTGATATCAAGTCACGTATTGGCTAGAGCTGGGCTAGAGCCTACTTTAAAAAAAAAAAATGTGTGCTAAAAATATATTTGAAAAAACATGAGTGGAAACTTTGCTAACTTTGGCAAAAGACATGAACCTACAGATTCAAGAATCTGAGCAAACCTCAAACAGAGTAAACCTAAAGCAATCCATGCGAAGACAAACTGCTACAGACTAAAGACATTGCATTTGAGGTGGTAAAATAAAAAGTTCTGCAACAAGAGAGTGGTGATGGTGGCAAAACACTGGACTATAACTAATGCTACTTAACTGTACACTGCAAAATGGTTAAAATAGTAAATTTTATGTTATGTGTATTTGACCACAATTAAAAACAACAAAGAAATAATTTCAAAGTAGCCAAAGTAAAATGACATGTTACATGTAGGGAAATAACGATTAGAATGATTATGGATATCTTGTAGAAACCATTGAGGCTAGAAAGAAGGAAGTAGCATAAAATCTTCAACAAACTGTAATCTCAGGTTTTATATCCAGTAAAAACATCTGTAATAACAGCAAAATAAAGACATTCTCAGATGACAGGAAACAGCAGACCTACTCTAAAAGAATTACCAAAAAAAGTTCAGAAAGGAAAATGATACGAGAAGGAAACATGAACAACAAGAAAAAGGAAGAAAAGAAATTGTAAATATCTGGATAAATATAATAGACTACTCTCCTCTTGAGCTCTTTAAAATGCATCTGATGGTTGAAAGCAAAAATTGCCTGATGGGATTTTCAATACATGTAGATATTACTCAAGATAATGGCCTCAAGAAGGTACTGTAAAGGGACCTGTAGGAAAAGAGTCTACAGCCCAAATACAGTGTTAAGATATAAATTATACATTAAAAAGTTAAATGTATATTTTGTAATCCACGAAACTACCACTAGAATATACAGAGATCAAAATCACACTTAATGTGGAATACTAAAAATGTTCAAATAACCCAAAATATGACAAGAAAACAAAAAATAAGGTAATAGTGGACCTAAATCCATATATAATAATAATTGTACTAAATACCCATGGTCTAAACACAATAAAAAGTCAGAGATAGTCAAATTGAATTTTTTTGAAGATTTATTTTTTCAGTTGAGAGAGAGAGACCACGCACGTGAGTGGGGTAGGGGGAAGGGCAGAAGGAAAGCAAGAATCATCGAGCAGACTCCCTGGTGAGTGTAGAGCCAGAGGACATGGGGCTTGATCCCAGGACCCTGAAATCACAACCTGAGCCAAAACCAAGAGTCAGCCACTAAACTAACTGGGCCACCCAGGTAGCCCTCAAACTGAATTTTTTAAATTAATTTCATCTATATGCTATCTATTAAAAATTCACTTTAAATATATTTATATAGGTAGGTTAAAAGTAAAAGAATGAAAAAATATATAATGCAAACAATTTTTTAAAAGCTTTAAAAGCAAACAATCCAGGCAAAAAACATGAACAGACATTTCACTGAAGATATGCTGATAGCAAGTAAGTACATGCAAAGATCTTCACATCAGTAACCATCAGGGAAGTCCAAATTAAAACCACAATGAGATATCACTACAAACCTATCAGAATGGTTAAGATAAAACAAATTGACAACATCAAATTCTGGAAAGAATGTAGAGAAACAGGATCATTCATACACTGTTGGTGGAAATATAAAATGATAAAACCACTCTGGAAATCCACTAAATAATGTGTAGTTTCTCATTGTATTAAACATTTAAATATTACTCAGCAATAAAAAAAGAACTATTGAAAGAAAGTTGGATGACTCTTTGGGTAATTATGCTGAGTAAAAAAAAAGCCAATCCCAGAAAGTTATATGCTGTATGATTCCACATATGTAACATTTTTGAAGTGACAATTATGGAAATGGAGAACAGATTAGTGGTTGCTAAGGCTGGGGATTGGGAGAAAGGGGAGGAGGAGTGCGTGTGATTATAGAAGGACAATGGGAAAGATCCTTATAGCAGTGGAATTGTTCTGTCTTGACAGTGGGGGTAAATATAGAAACGTACATACATACATACAAACTGAATACACACAAGTTACATGTAAAACTAGGGAAATCTGAGTAATATCACTGATTTGAATCAATGTCCATTTCCTGTGACATTGTATTGTAGTCTGTAAAATGTTACCATTAAGAGAAATTAGATCAAGTGTTCACTCCTATGACTACATGTGAATTGATAATTATGGCAGATTAAAAATATTTCTTTGAGAGAGAGAGAGTGCACAAGCAAGGAGAGGGGCAGAGGGAGAGAGAGAATCCTCAGGCAGACTCCCTGCTAAGTGCAGAGCTGGACTCGGCTCAATCCCAGGACCTGAAATCCTAACCTGAGCCAAAATCAAGAGTCGGCTGCTTAACCAAGTGAGCCACCCAGGCACCACCAGATTAAAAATATTTTTTAAGAAAAGGAAAAAAAGGAAACTGGAGTGAACGGCTATATACAGAACAAAGAAAATTCAGGGATAAAGATGGATTACCACATAATGATAAAAGAACTGATTGACCAGGAAGACATAACAATCACTTGTGTATACACACCTAACAACAGAGCTTAAAATATACAAAGCAAAGCTGACAAAAATAAAAGGAAAAGTAGATACAGTAGTCCCCCTTCCATCCATGGTTTTGCTCTTTAAGGTTTCAGTTACACATAGTCAAGCACAGTCCGGAAGCAGATGATCTTCTTTCTAAGGTACAGTCGGAAGATCAATAGTAGCCTAACACTAAGGTCACAATGCCTACATCCTTCACCTCACTTCATCATCACATAGGCATTATGTCATCTCACACCACAATAAGGGTGAGTATAGTACAGTAAGATCCTTAGAGAACCAACGTTCATGTAACTTATTACAGTATATTGTTATAATTGCTCTATTTTTATTACTAGTTATTGCTAATCTCTTACTGTGCCTAATTTGTAAATTAAACTTTATCATAGGTATGTATCTATGTAGAAAAACATAGTGTAGATAGGGTTCGGTACTATCTGCACTGGGGATCTTAGAAAACATCTCCCACAGATAAGGAGGGACTACTGTAAATCCGCAATTACAGTTGGAGACTTCAAACTCCACCCCCTCAGTAATATACGTTGAACAAGTAGACAGAAAATCAATAATGATAGCAAAGAACTGAATTTATCAACAAATTGTATCTAGTTGACATACAGAGGACACTCTATCCCACACCAACAAAATACACACTAAGAGTAAATGAAATATTCAACAAGATAGACCATAATATGGGCCATAAAAAAAAAATCTCAATTTTAAAATATAGTAATCCTACAATGTATACTCTCGGACTATAATGCAAATAAACAAGAAATCAGTAACACAAACATATCCAAATATCTGGAAATTAAAATTCAGTAGATATACTCTTAGTTTCATTTATAACATTTGGAAAATTTTAAATTAAATCTAAGTTCATTGTGCATTAAAATCAGGACAGAGGGGCGCCTGAGTGGCTCAGTTGGTTAAGCATCTGACTCTTGATCTCAGGGTCATGAGTTCGAGCCCCATGTTGGGCTCCACACTGGGCACAGAGCCTACTTTAATTAACTAATTAACTAAATAATTAATATCAAGAGATTTAATTCTTCGGAATTAGTCATTTGGAAATCTCAAGGTAGACCTAGTCAACCCACTCTAATACAACCAATATTGGTGTGGAGCATTCAGAAACCACTGGAGCCACTCTGAAGCTGCAAGCTCACACTACTGCCCAGAAGTCACTAAAAGACTATTAACTTTATCAATAGGATCCTTCTCACCTTAGTTTTCTGTTAATCATCTTGCAATATATATTATTAACAGCAATAATCATTTAAGAATTCAGTACTATAAAGCATAACTAGGAACGCCTGCCTAGATGGCTCAGTCGTTAAGTGTCTGCCTTCGGCTCAGTCATGATCCCAAAGTCCTGGGATCAAGTCCCGCGTCAGGCTCCTTGCTCAGCAGGGAGCCTGCTTCTCCCTCTGCCTGCTGTTCCCCCTGCTTGTGCACTCTCTCTCTGACAAATAAATAAATAAAATCTTGAAAAAGATAAATAAAACCTAACTAAATCAATGTTGGGAATCTGTATGCCTTGACCCAATTCCCCCTGCCCAGCTTCCTTTTACCTTTAGATAAGTTAAGACATTTTATGCTTGAAAGGATCTGTGTTCCTGAAATGTGAATGACTTTTAGACACTTGAAATACTTAGGAGACTTTCTAATCTAGAGGAAATAAAGTTTGACTTCCTAAGGACATAGGTCAGGGTTGAGATAATATGTCAAGTATGTCAAACAAAGGAGTTGGTTATGGCATATTTTTATATTCTAAGTGTGTGTGGTGCCAGTGTCTCTGCATCATCTAATTTCAAAATTACAGTCTCATGCCCAACAGATAGCAATATAGCTATTTTAAAGGCAAAAGGAATACACGCCAAGGGATTATTTAATATTAATAGATGTAAAATATGTCTTTTAACAATGATCCACATGAAAAGGAAAAAAAATGTTCAAAACTCATAGCTTCCATCTTCAGCTTCCCTTCACTCTGCAAATATTTATTGACTGTCTATTGGGTGCCAGACATTATGCAGTCATCACTCTTTAGAAATACCCAGTTCAGCAGGGAGACAGACACATAAACAATTACAATTTGATATGCTATTTGCTATAACAAAGGGACTACAGACAAAGGAACATTGACAGAGGTTTCACAGAGAAGACTTTTGGGCTACGCTTTTGAGTAGGTAGGACAGTCTCCAGGAGGAAGAAAAAGGAGGAACCCAGAAAAGGACAGGTCCATTCATGGACAGAATATGAAAGAGCATTGATTCCTTAACACCAGTAGGAACCAGGACACTTTAAACATAGGATGAGGAGGGGAAAGTTAGGAAACAACTCAGAAAAACCAGTTGGGAAGGGTCTTGTACACCCCTGAAGGATTTGAAGCAGGGGAAAGAAGTCATCAGAAAGTTCCTTAAAATTCCAGCTCTGGAGACAGCATCTGTAGCAGGCAAAAACTGTAAGAGACTGAACTAAAGCAGAGTCCAGGGACACTTAGCAGATAAAACAGAAAAGACACAGTGACTCAATTGGCTGTGAGGAAGGAGGAGTCAAGGGTAAATCCCAGCTTCTAACTTGGACCCATTCTAAAGATAGACAATGTAAGAAGAAATTGTGTGAAGATAACGGATTGGCTTTGAACATGTTTGTGTTTAACGTGACGTACCTCCTTGATAGCTAGATGGAGACTTACAGCAGTACAGTGAGAACAGGAATGTGGATTTTAGGAGAGTAAGAGAGTCAAGGGGCTGGAGACAAAGAAGTCAGCGATTAATGAGTTTTTGAGGTCTCTGGGGACAGATGAAATCAAACACGGAAAATACATTCTTATAGTAGTATAATAAGTGTTTCCTTGGCAAAAATACAGGAATTGAAAACTGCTTTAAAGTTTCACTATACAGTTTCCTTTGTTTCAAAGTTTGTAAACCACTGTTCCAAAACGATCATAAAAGCCAATAATTACGCACTGTTCTTCCATCAACAGCGAACTGCACTTCGAGGGGCGCCTGGTGGCTCAGTCGGTTAAGTATCTGCCTTCTGTTCAGGTCATGATCCCAGGGTCCTGGGATTGAGCCCCATGGGGGGGGGGGGGCCTCCCTGCTCAGCGGGGAGTCTGCCTCTCCCTCTCCCTTTGCCCCTCCCCCTGCTCAAGTGCTCTCTCTCTCAAATAAATAAAATCTTCAAACAAACAAACAAACAAAAAATGTGAACTCCACTTCTAGAAGGCCAGTGAGAAACTCCTGTCTCCTGCCCACTCCAGCCTGAGTTGGGTTCCAGTAGCTGATTCAACAGAACCCAGAGTCAGCAAGCACTGTTCTGAAGTTCTCATCAACACCACAGAGCACGACCACCCCTCATGCACGTAGAACAATTCTCTCCTCTTTTCCCCACCACAGCCTCATCCCTCCCATCTTTTGGGGGAGAATATATCTATGTGCCACATATACGCTATGAAATCCTCTTACAGCAGTTGGTGTAGGATAAAATATGAGTAATTACTTCCGAGATAAATATGGTAAGGAGAAATCATATCGCTTTTGATAGCTGTGAGAAAGCAGGGAAGAGTCAGAACTAGAAAGGGTGGCAGGAATTACAAAATCCAAGCAAAAAGAGGGTTTCCCTGCTTAGGATTGTCTTTGGGCATCTAAGTCCAACTAGCTTATCTCTAAGCATACATTGCTGCCAGCAGGAGAGCTAAGGTGGAGTGGGAGAGTACAGGAAGATTCCACCAAATCTGAGGCGCTCAGGAGCCAATACAAAGTAAGAGGGGCACCCGGCCAAGACTCCAGCATTCAATCTCCCAGCCAGAAATCCAGAAAACCCAATGCTACTGAAGCATCTGAGACTGAAACAGCCTTCTTAGCAGAAATCTTTGATAGCCAAGTATTGTGAAAAGAGACCAGGAAATGTAAACGACCAAGAGTCTTGAAGTGCCAAATAGCCCAGGTTGACCTGAGCTTGACAACTTCACTGATGCATTCAGCAAAGTGATCCTGTGCTGTCCCACTGTCCTGACAAGACAGATGCACTGAGAGAGGGAAAACACCTGGAGACTTTCTGCTCACATCTCCTAACACAATGTTCTAAATAAAATATTTCACTATTCCGTGAGGTCTCTCATTATCACTAGTCACATCTCCAGAAATAGAGAAATGTGAACTGCTGGTATCTGGTTAGGCCTGTCTTTCAGAATTTGCTTGGGGGGGCTTTCCTGACTTGCCCTAAAGATTTCTCAGGCTGCTCTGTAATAAAGATGATTGAAATGCATATTGTGTCAACAGACACTTCCTTGGAAGGAAATAAACAGGAGGACAATACCTCACTCATCAGAAACAGCCAGACATACCTATAGGGTGTGCAAAGCAAGCCAAAAAGTCTTTGTTTTGTGTTTTGAAAAGGAAAAATAATTTAGTACAGAGCTACTAAGAGAAATGTGCCAGCAACACTCAAGATGATGTCATATCAGCTGCCAAATTCAGGTCAACTACAGTGCACATGCAAAGCTTGGGGCTGGAGACAAGCAGAACCCCAATCCACTGTGCCCCCCAAAACCAATCCACAGACTTGCTAATAACCTACAAAATAACAACATTCCACTCTGTGTGTGTCAAATTCTGGCCTTTCAAATGAGAGGCCCAGAATATGCATGGAAATCAGTCTACAAAGTGTTCCGTAGTTCCCAAAGTGCTATAAAACATCATTTGAGCACTTTCAAAATAAATAAGTTTAATTTTTCTTAACCACTCCATGTCCATCATCACTGACCCCGATGCTACCGGTTGAAAAGTGATGTGCCTCTGCCTAAAATATGGGCAGCAATCAAGGCAAGAGAAATTGACAGGAAAAAGCAGAAATCGGATTAGACAACACCAGAGAGCTGGGTTTGGGTTTTGTTTAATGCTTACTCCTAGCCAATCCATCTCACAATCCACTTCCATGCACAAAGCTCTTACGTAAGGTGTGGAGGGCTGCTGGCACCATCACCACCACAAGAAGGATAAGACTGCCCTCCAAAAAGCCACTTATCTCCTTTCCTTGGGAAATTCTGCTGATGTATTTACTGTTTCTCTTCTTCCCTCCTAAAACTATCACCACGTAATAAGTACGAGCATCATTTCAATAAAGGCAGACCAGGAGGAGGTCAAGGCTGTTCATACTTCCTAAGGCCCTACAGATAGAGGACAGAACAGATTTATGGCCCTGGTCAAGTGTTTTTATCTTTCCATGGGAGAAAGATATTTAGGACCACAAGAGCAAGATACTAGCAAGAATGCAGTCCCTCTAACTCGTTATCATTTGTAAGTTCCCTGCCTGATTTGATAACAAATATCACTTTTTCTTCACTGCCATTGGCAAAGGAAAAGAAAAAAAGTCACTGTGATAACAAAGGTGCCATTATTTCTAGTAGCGTTTTCCTGGGTCCTGTTAATAATCACACATGCAGTCAACCTGTGGCCCTAGGTTCTCACATCACTAAATAAATACTGCCCGGTGGCAAATATTAGTATCCCCAACTTTGCATTCCAAAGGAGTCATGAAACCTATCAGAAAGGTCAGATCTCAGTAAATAAGGCCAAAGCAAAAATTTTAGGGGGGAAAAAAAAAAGTCTCCTATTCACACTACTTCCTAGTTTCAACATCAATTCCTGTGTCTCTGGCTCTCAATGGCGTTTCCAACAGACACAATAGTGGTCACTGTGATTCTATCAGTTTGACATTATGTATTTGATTGTAGTAGTTTATAAAAACAGAGTCCTAGAAGCAGCTTCTAGATCAGAGACTCTTAAGATTTGTTAAATATAGGGGTACATGAATTCCCTTAAATTACACTTTTAAAATTTGCATACATGAAGTTTTCTCAGGACAAGTTCCATAGTTTTCCTAAACTCTCAAGGACTCGTATTTTACACTCCCGTTTTTAGAAGAACCGAGAGCCAACTGGTCATTCTGAACTCTTGCTGTGCGTCAGAAGAACCCCTGGAGAACCTTTATAAAAAATAATAATAATAAGTACCCTAAGACCCTACTCTACACTGAGTAAATTAGAATATTGGTAGACTGGGCCCACGCACAGAAACAAAAATAAAAAATAAAAATAAAAAAAGCTCTTGAATGATTAAAATATATAGCCAGGGTTCTGAAATACTATGTAGCTTCAACTGATAGGTCTTCTTGTTCAATCACTGAACTTTAAACCTAGAAGAAACCTGTGAAATCAAAAAATGAGGACATTCCTTTTACAGGGAAGAGCCAGATCTGTTGAGAAACTTGCCCTGAATCATACAACTGGTTGAAGAGAGAACTGCTACCAGAACGATCATTTCCCCAAAAACGAATGTTATGTGCAGTTGAAATCTCCCCTGAAAGATAAAATATGGACCCCAAAATATACTGCTTTTAGATTCTTTAAAATCACAATTACTTTTCTGTAAGAAAAAAACCATAAAATTGGGCTTAACATTCTTTCTACTCAGTTTTCTACAACCACCTCTTGTATTTCCTTAACAGAAAAAGTTGACCTGTTATAGCTCATATATAAAAATTAACCAATATCTGCAAAAGGCTGTAGCAAATATACAAGAATCATATTAGTAGGGATAAGCCAGAGAGGATAGTTGATTATGATAAATACTTGGTGAAGATTGGCTGACCCCTTTATCAACTGGGTGAGAAGTTCCTGTTTATCAGAATTACGGCTCAGCACAATTGTGTATACTTTTCTTTCTAGCTGCTTTATTCTAATTATCAAAAACAAGACCCAGATTGCCACGACAAAGGGGCATAAAATAGTCAAGGCACCTCCAGGAAGGCATATACATATCCCAAACCAGGAAGGTTAAGTCATTTAATAGATCAAATAACATATTTATCCTAACAGAAAACTTTCAAACACAATCCAAGTGGAAGGGAAGAAAAGGAAAGAAGGAGGTGATATTTCCTTTGTTAAACTTCACAATAAATTTACACCCAAATTCAGCAAGTGCTTTTCAGTGGCTTCACAGTAGCTGAGATAATTATAGGACTGCCCTCTTGATGTATGAGGCCCCATTGAGAGAAGTCAGCTGAATCCCAAGGACAGCATTCCAGGGCATTGAAAAAGAATTTTTTCAATACACACCCACTGTGTGGCTTGGTTTAGGCAAGATTTCCCCCTACTCCAGTGAAGGGGACAGTAGAGAGGATGGGTCCCAGCTCACTTGATTGATAGGGACGCAGGCAGGTAAGTGAAAATTGCTAACCTTCAAGTACGCATCAGACACCAAGAAAACTGATCTCAAATTTTACCTCCAGGAAATTATAAATGCTAAAGGACTAAAAAGCCTCATCTAAGACATTTACCCTCTCATAGAGCCTAGGATAATGCCTCAGATACAATGGAGAATGAGTAGACATGTGATGAACTGAATGAAAAAGGAAGTCCAGAACTTCAGACCCAAAGGGCGTGAGTGTTCCTTGCTATTAACTGTGCTCCTCACAAGAACGCTTAAGTCTCGTTTTATGATCACTCTTCCCATCTGTATCTCTGGTGAAGGCAAAGTGTCTAGTCCTTGGTGAGGGCACATTTTATATATAAATGAATGGAGAGAAGGCCATCTTCAAGGAATCTAACAGTTTTATATATTTTACCCTTATTTCCTGTTTCTTCCTATTCAAATCAGTTCTATAAAGGCAGGAAGTTGTGGCTGCGCATGGATATTACAAACATGACTAAGATAATGCTTAGGAAAAAGTAGGTAACCAATATACATATATTTTAATATGTGCTATCAAACAAATAAACGCTTAAGTAACAGCAGACTGGGCTTGGCCCTGGAAAGACAGGAACCATAAGGCATCATCCTACCTGGTAGATCTCACTCTCATCATTGTGTAATGTGTTTTGGGCTGAACTAAAAGCTGAAACTTTCCTGCTAGAAGTCTTTTCATTTATGTGATATTAACACTTTATAAATGCAAAATGATACCTATTTTACAATAAAGTGCTCATTCCAATCCTGTATACAATAAGTACCATCCTTAGCCCCAGGCCAGAAGAATCCATGGCCACTAGGAACCCCAAACCCCCTTCTGTATCATGTTCCAGGCACCAGGACCTTAACATTCCCTGTTCAAACAGCCCAAAGTCACTTACATCAGGACTGTGCAGAATTTGTCCCCAGATCCTCACCCACCCTTCAACAGACAACCCCAAGGCCCACGAGGAAGCGTGTGGACAGGTGGGCTCAGCTGTCCACAAACACGCATGCTAGGTCCATGTTCCTGCTCATGCCACCGGGCCAGGCAAAGACCTCTCAAGAATTGGGAGACTGAAAATTCAAACCTGGCCTTCAAGGTTATATGAAGGTGTATTTCTCAGAGTAGGAAAACTGCTGAACATAATGACAGTTTTTTAGTGTGATTTATAACTTCCAAATATTTAGATATACAGAATATGGCCTGCATTCACATTCCAGCCCTGGGCACCACAAAGAAAGCAGGGCAGTGTAAGGCAAACAGGCTCAGGGCAGGTGGCCGATGTGAGGGTACCGGGCCAGTAACCGGGAGAACCAGGACTCAGATCCAGTTCTCCACAACCTCAACGTCCCTTCCCAGAGCCAGTCCTCTCCCCTCAAGTCTACTGCTTCCAAAGGACCTGTGCATGCTCTCGCTCCTGTCATGATTACATCAACCTTGACAGTTGAGGCCACCGGCCCAAGAACCCACAGGCCACCCTCCAGCATCCTGCGCTTCCTCGTCGTCAATACGGCGGGAGCCAAACGCGGGCAACTCTTAAGTCCAAATGTTTGCTCTGCTTGTACATGCTTGTAGCTCCCTGCAGCACAGAGGGAATTTATGCTAGAGGTAAGCAAGCAGTGACACATGCCTCAGGAACCTCACAAGATGCAGCCTGAGGCTTCTGAATGTACATCTTTTTACAACTCTAAACCCAGAAGTGCATTAGTGTTCTTGCAAAACAGGCTGTGCGGCAGTTTAGAAAGTCCACATATAATACCTTCATAAGACCTGTACTTAGAGATCCTTTCATCCAAGAAATTCAAAGTACTTTACAGGCTCAGAGCCATTCAGCCAAACACTCCAGGGAGGTATGCAGGTGGCCAGGGTTATAGTCATTCACAAAGAAACTGAGGCAGGCTGACAGCCTTAAGTACCGTTCTTTAAAAACAGTCTGTGCTTTTGGAAAATGAATGGCTTTAAACATCCACAAAAACATACCACCGATATTGGGGAGGGGGGCTTGCACTATTTTTGTAGAAATTAAATTGAATGTAACAAAATTAAATACTACGTCACCGAAATCAATGCCTTGCTGTACACTTCTTTCAACCAAAATGCCAAAAATGTATGCTCTGTCCATTACAAATAGCCTATCATTAAATTTGAGATCCTATTACCTTTCAAAATGCAAATTCCACAATCACAAATTTTAAGATAGAAATCCCCCGGCCCAATAAAATTAGGCTTTTACACCTTTGGCCAAAAAGCACTTCGCAAAGGTAATTAGCATGTTCTCTCTAGTCTAGATAGAATCAATTTCAAACCAAAGAGATTAGCTTCATTTGCTTTTCAGTGGGAGGTAAATGGCCCCAGGGAAGTATGTCTGAGAGGGGTGGAAGAAGAGTCCTCTTATAAATAGGGAAGATTAGGCTTTCAGGAAGAATAAAAAATATAAAGTAGTCATTGTAGTCACCTTCATATAATCAAAACAAACTCCCTGTTGAAAACATGTGTCTCAAAGTTCTTCTTTTAATAATGCAACAGTTAGTGAGTGCTTATTGTATGCTAACCACTGTTCTGGGTGTTTAGAAGTGAACTATTTTGCAGATGAGGAAACCAGCTCAGAAAAATACTGATCCACACAGCCTCAAAGAGCTTACAGTGGTGCTGGAAAAATAATCATTTGTTCCTTTAGTAAGCTGAACTGCACAGGATCTGAAATATGAACATTTACATCAGTGTCTCCCAGGAAGTTTCCATCTAATGGAGGAAAGTGCTGGTGAAAGAGGTTTCCAACAGGCAGGTAAGAGACACAGGATCAAAGCAGTGGAGGCAGAAAGGAGGGGCTGGGGCAGGGAAGAAGAGTTTGCAGAGAAGACGTCCATTCCAACAAGCAAATGGGGGGCGGGGAGGCGGAGCGCGGGAGGGGACTTTAGACTGGTAGAAATGGCTTATGCTAATGCACCAAGACATTCGAGAAACAAACTCAAGTCACCTGGGTTGTCTGGCATGGCTACAGAGAAGGAGGATACATGAGACGAGTTAGTCCAATGTAATCTGGGGCTGGAAAGGTATGGAGAGATAGGCATTGAATATCAAGAGTTAAGACATACACAACTGTAAAAGTAATTAACTCCTCAATAAGATAAATTTCCTTGAGGAAGGGGTGGGGGGGAACCTCCCCTGTATTCTGGCATGGTGGTTTCTATCTATTGTTTCAAGAATTGACTGGGATTGTTTCTTCATCATTAGAGCTAGGACTTCGATAATGGCGTCCAGCCACCGCTGGGAGCACCTAACTAATATTAACTTATTTCGGACAAACCCAAAAAAGTAAATTCTATTACTATCATGGTATTCCAACAGAACGGAAGCACAGTGATGTGCCAGGACAAACACCTGCTAAATGGGACTTTCTGGGCTTCATGTCCCCAAAGCACATCCCAAACTGAAGTGCAGAATCATTACTAAGGATTTCCGTTTCCCATCCTGGGCACCCTCATCATGCAAGTGTCATGGACTCCCCAGGAGATGACTGATAAGCTCGTGAACACTACCTCCCCATCCATCACCTGGTATCTGCCACTTTCCTCCTCTGCTCAGTCCCATGCAGGGCTATCTGCTAAACCAATGTCAAGGCACCTGGGTGGCTCAGGCAGTTATGTGTCCAACTCTTGATTTCAGCTCCTGTCATGACCTCAGGGTAATGAGATTGAGCCTCACGTCCGGCTCCACACTCAGTGTGGAGTCTGCTTGAGATCCTCTCCCTCTGCTCCTCTCCCCACTGGTACATTCTCTCTTTCTAAAAAAAGAAAAAGAAAAAGAAAAACAGGGGTGGCTGGGTGGCTCAGCCGTTAAGTGTCTGCCTTCAGCCCAGGGTGTGATCCCAGCATTCTGGGATCAAGCCCCGCATCAGGTTCCTCCTCTGGAAGCCTGCTTCTTCCTCTCCCACTCCCCCTGCTTGTGTTCTCTCTCTCACTGTCTCTCTCTGTCAAATAAATAAATAAAATCTTTAAAAAAACAAAAAACAGCAAAAACCAAAAACCAGTGTCAAAGGTGCCAATGTCAGATGTACTAATTTAGCTGCTGAGACACCAACAATGTCCCTTCCACCTGTTGTCCATACCACCTACTCTTATTGCTGCCAACACCAATCCATGACGGAGTTACTGGTGTCACTTCACATACTCAATGTGGCACACAGATATTGGTCAATCAGTTCTCTTCACTTTCTGGTTCCACTTTGACCACTGTCCAATCTCCCTAGGTTTCCAGCATCATTCCAGGAGGTGTTCAATTGTAGAATAACCCAAAGGATTGTCAGCGTGCTCTCCTTGAAATCCTTCTCCCCTCCAGTACCACATTTTGAAGTTGGGTGTACATACACACTCCTCCATTGGTTTACAAGCTCCTTTAGACAAGCATGGGAGATGCACAGATTTCACAATTCAGGTTTTGAGATTTGTGAAGTACTTAGAATGGCACATCATAAGCACTCAACCATTATTTGCTATCATAAGCATTATTCTCAGATATGTACACTTAACATACAGTTACTGCTTTGATTGTCTAAAACACCAGCAATGGTTACCTCTCCTTTCAATATTTCTTGTCCAAGTCAACTAAGTATTCCCATAGAATAAGGTCTTTCCCAAGGTTCCTCAAACAATGACAAAAATAGATTCCTGGAAACCAAAACACCAGGCCTACCGACTTGCCCAGACAAGACTGAATTTAAGAATATGAGTAAGCACAGATCAGGCCAAGGCCATACCACTGGTTACAACTGAGAGTCAGCTTTCCCACATGCATTTAAAGCTATCCATTGAAAAGGAAAAGACGCACATGCCCATGGATGGGCTAGGCTTCCGAATGATAGTACAGACTATACACCTGACCAAAGAACTCCCTCCTGTTGACCTGACAGATAGATGGCCGAAGAAGGATCATGGCAACACCCTTTGCATTTTGGTTGACACGGTGACACAAACCCAGCTAATATCGGACTGTGTGACCTCACCCCAGGATGGGAGCCAGAGGTTTCACTTGAGATCTCTGCACTGATCAGAACTGGAAAGCGTTTCACTCGCTTTCTCTTTTGGCAAAACAAAAGGTAGCAGGGACCCAAGGAGGCGAGAAGGTAGAACCACAAAGTGTCCAGACTCCGTTACCCTAAACTATTTGATGAATAAATATTCCTTGTTCCAGTTTCAACAGAGGGTAAACAACGGCTAAAAATATCTGATCTCCATCGAGCTGTTAATCTCCTCTTCTTCTCCTATATCAGAGGGAGAATATTCATGGCTTCCTCACCAAAGGGTATCCCTTCAGTACAACCTCAAGCAAACCCTGTTTCCTTCTTCTTCTTCTACCTTTATATCCTTTTTCTGTCACTCCTCAGTCTGTCCACTGCAACCCATTAACCTTGACAGAGTGGAGCATCCCAGCACATTCCTTCCTCCCAGTATGCCTCAATGGGAAAGCCAAAATCTACTCATTTGGGCATCATACTGACACTTGCTGGTTGAATATCTCAGGCCAATTCTTCATCACCTCTCTAGGCCTCCGCTTCTGCCATCTGTAAAATGGAATCTATCTCTGCAGCCCTAGTACCACCAAAATCCTCCCAAGTCATGAGCCCACAAGGTGTCCCGTCACGCACAAACACAAAGAATCATGGGAAACCAGACCCCAATCTTACCATATGGGTAAAAGAGCTGTGTCCGTAGGGGTGGGGGCCACCTAAGGAAAAAAAAATTAAGACAACTGAATATAGGAGGGGGAAAAAAAGCAAAGAAAAGAAACACTTCATCTTATCCCCAAGTGGAATTCAAAAGTGTGAGGGCCCACAGCACAATGAACAATAGCTGGCAAGGAGCCCAGGGGTACACCTGAAATCTTCCCTTTCCACCAGCACTGAGTATTTTTGTATCTGATATAACCAGAAAGGGACAATTAGGCAGATGGAGTGGTTTTTTTACATACTAGAAAAAAAAAAATGAGAATATAGCACTGACTTTACAAAAAAGGTTTAACGAGTTTTATTTCACTACTGATTCTAAGTAATTTTAAGTGTTTTTAAATGTTAAGAGAGTTTATTAGGTGCTACAAAGCATAGGCAATCAATAAATAATATGTCAATTGAATTGAACTCCTTCTTTTTAGGAAAGATCAAGCTGGAGCCAAAATGCTCCACTCTGCTCCCTCCTCCTCATTTAGTGAATGTCCCATGTGTCAATAACACACATTTAGAAGCTCCAAACAGAGGAGGCCATAATTATGGCCACATATATTGAAGAATTTAATCAGTTAATGTCCTAGGATCTACCCAAACACTGACAGCACACAATCAATATAAGAAGGTACTTTGTAAATTGGATTTTTTTTTTTCTCTTGAATTTGAGATCTAGAAGCCTGCGTGGCTTGACTTCCCTGGAAAATTTCCAGATTTGCACTTCAGTTTCAACTTTGTAGATGGGGCTTTGTTTCTTAAAGACAATAGTGAATGGTTTTGCTACTGGCTATTAAATTTGTTTTTAAGAACAGTTTAGGTATTCTTTGCAAGAGGCTTCTGTTATTCCCATCATGTTATTTTATTTTTGATTTTTTGTCTTTCTTCTCCATTTTAAGTCCCCTCTCTTGGTGGCACGCCTAAGTGCTCAAGTAATATACATACAAATGCTTCAACCGACAGATGGGTAAGCACCATCTCACGGTGCCCATACTTCTTAGCAAAAAAAGTACCCACAACAGAGTGCAGTCATTCCATCCCCTCAAGTGCTATAATGATTCCTGCAGGGGGTAGTTTGCAACTAAAATTGCAGCACAATGGATATATAAATTAAGGCTACCAATAATGCTTGACAATACAATGAACTAAGTTTTCTAATATTCCCATTTCTAATACACACATTGCATAAAACCAGAAAAATTACTTTAAAACCAGTAGCAACATCAACATTGTTAAACCATGTTTTGCAAAGTCAGTGCTCTATCCTTTTTTTTTTTTTTTTAATAAATGGTTTCCATGAATGAAATATATATTCCAGGAGGGCAAACCTCCAAAGAGAGAATTTTTTTTTTTTAATTGGAGGACTTTTTAGCTTTGTAGGTTAATCTCCATAGGCACAGGATACCTGGAAGCTCGTTAATGACCCACATTGAAGACATCTTTTCTAAAGTGCTAAATCCCAACTGGGTATCTTGTCATTAAGTTTTAATACACGATTATCCCCATTTTATGGCTGAGGAAATGAAGGCAAACTGAGACAGTCGGCCCAGGGTGACACTGCTAGTAAGTGGTAGAAACAGAATTTGAATCTGCGAACTCCGGCTCCAAAGATTTTAGCTACTATTCAATATCATCCTGGTGGCAGTACTCAAGTCCCTTCTTACTTGTCCTAGAAAATATCTTATTGTAAGGCCAGACTAATGGGTCAAACCTGAAAGATTTAGATACAGGAATGACGAGATGGCCTGAACTTGCGGATTCCTTTGCTTATGAGACATTCTTCCTGCAAAAAGCCCAGAAACAGGGTTGTAACGAGGGTCCCCTGTGAATTATGGGGATGGGGGAGAGTCCATGACTGTCTATCCACCGGTTCACCTGCTTTCAGTTATCTGGAGAGACTCTGCCTCCTGAACTGTACATATACCAAGGAATGTCAAGGCCATCAATATTTATATCACATGAACCTGGAGGTCAGTTCAAAAGGGTACCAGTTATTTATGGGAATGTTTTAGTCACCTCAGGCAGAGAGGAGAAAACGAAGAGCTTGGAAGTGTTCCCATGTTACCTTCATCTTTAATAGAAGAAGTCTACTGCCAACCACAAAGACATTCCAAAGTCAAGGGTAAAATGAGCATTTTCAACATAAAAATATCACTTGTGACAGTCACTTTTCATGAATGTAATGCCACCAACAAATCAAAAGATCTCATCACATTATATAAGTAAACTCTCAGAAATAAGCAACTCCAGAGCGAGGATATACCTTAATTTGAGGGTGATTTTTGTTCTAAATGAGGTATCTGCTATTTGTAAAGAACTTGAAAATAAACGAAGCACAGAAGCCTGCATCTAGAGTCACTGGTGATGAAACAAACCATTTGAACATTACCAGATGCCCCATTCTACTTCTGTATTTGCTTAAAAAAAAAATCCGGTGGATAAAGCCCTCTCCAAGGGCAGCTAAACCCTTTTGCCCTAAATACACATATCACACACATATCTCCCTCCCTCCCTCCCTCTCTCTCTCTTTCACACACACACACACACACACACACACACACACACACACACAGAGTTGGGAAAAACTCTATCTCCCCAACCCCCCATTTCATCACTTCAAAACTGGAATGAAGTACATATAAATAAAAATGAAAGATTCAAAGAAACGGGCTAATTTTGGGTCAGCTCCAGAAAAGATATGCTGCTAAATTTGTCATTACACTTCTAACATTCAACAATAAGAACTCACAAAAATAATCTGACTCCTGTAATTAGGCCACTGCGTTTCTCTGATGTCCCAACAAACTAAGAATGTCAAGAAATCAGAGCAGAGGGCGAAGATATACAAAACTTAAGCATACCTACATAATTTGACCAGTATTGATACACTCACCTTTTTAATGTAAATCTGGAAAGAGTAAGATGGGAACATTCAGTGGACTCTACCGCGTGCGCTCAACGAGTATTTCCAGAGAGTGTCAGAAATTGTATTCTCCCATTTGAAATCTTCTGAGTTTTATCTTTCTGTTTTGACTAGAGGTCTCTTGATGAAGGGCCTGCGGTGTTATAAACTATCCCATTACTCACTCTCCTCCACTATCCCCAATGGAGCAGGAAGGAGGTAAATCTTGGGAGTCTTGCGCTTCCATCCCTTAATCATACACACGAATACCCCTCCAAGCAATAAATCTGTCTTTCACTGTGGCACCATGACTCACACCTAACACACAGCGGAAAACACAGGTAACTCGGAAGTGCCTTGCCCAAAGAACGGTTCCTTGATACATTAAAAATAAGAATACTTAGGCAAACTGTGGCATTGTTTCTTCTCAAGTAAGACATCACACCAGCAAGTATATCATTCTAATTAATAGTCCTCATCCGTGTTAAAGGCAAATTTTATAGAGCAAAGCTTTCCAAACAGAGCATTTCAGGACTCAGTACCCTTTCTAAGCTCTATTAAAAGCAAACGTCTATATCATGTTAACCCACTTGGGCATGACTTTAATTAGCAGAATTGGTCCTGTTGTTAGCATGACTTCCCTCTCCTAAATTTGTCAAGGCAGAAACAATGACCAATCCTAAGTTGTAAGATGCTACCTAATTTTATAAAAGAACTCTTAATTTTACATAGAAGTGGTTGAGAATCAAAATATACTATCAATTCTAAGGAAAAATACTCAGAGTTAACCCATTTTCCAAAATGACGTGCCCGTTTACTCACTACACCTTGAACAGAAAGAAGACACATTTTCAATAGTCCGAGGCTTCTTTTATTTTGTCTCCCCAAAAAAAGCAACTTCTTTTCAGGTTTATGTGAATTTTCTAAGTTTGGGTGGGTCTTCCTATTCAGTACACCAGCGCATTGCTTTTATTTATTTGTCTTGTTGGGGAGAGGCAGTAACAGAAGTGCATAGTCAATACTTTTAAGCACATTAAAATCTCTCTAGCTGGGGAATAAGAACAATGCCTCCCTCTTGCCAAGCAAAACCCAGCAGCCAACAGAACAAGGCCAAATGATAGAAAACACCTCCTGCAGATTTTAACTAAACTTTTTTGTTGAGTTTGCACCCTTATTATCAGCTGCCCTTCACAACGGCCAGCGTGTTACATCAAATTTCCTATCAGCTCAGTTATCAGTATGATAACACTACAATGGTCTCCCAGCTCCTAGATTTGAGATGGATGAGTAGATGCTAATGAGGGCTCTGTTTGCAAGATTTTTTTTTTTTTTGGGTATTGGACTCTCTGACCTTAATTTTATTTCATTCAAAAATTCAAACGAAAGCTCACATTGGGCATGTAGAAATGCACTTTGCCACTCTCTCGGCAAGAACCAGACAAGGCTGACAGACAGCTTTTCTTTTCACTGCTTTTCAGCAAAATGGCCGCCTCAAGGATTAGCTCTGAAATGGCTGAGAACAGGAATTTTTCTTAGGACAAAGAATGACACATATTTTTTTTTTTACAGCAGTAAATTTATACAGGATAAAAGAATTTTTTAAATAAAAACACTGTGGTACACTTAAAAAAAAAAAGAGTCCTATAGTTGAAAATAGATTTTATTTCTTAAAGGATGAACTCAGTGCTACCACACTTTTAAGGTTGTTTTCTTTTTTATTGATTTTAAAGAGCTTTCTAACAAGATTATATGCTCTACATGGTAGGGCCAAAAGCTCTTTGACTGAATTTAAATGAATTGTGGTCAGCTCAACTTTCAACAAAGGACTCTCTTATCCACACTCCATTAACATTATATTAAAACGAAAGTATCTCCTTTGACTTTTTGGTTGTGCTGCCGGAAAACACTAATAATAATGCCTTTGCCTGAATGTATATGCATACAAAAATATACTTTCTCCAGTAAGCCTGTGTTAACGTATCTGGCATCCATTGAAAGGAACATGGACACAATATGTTCCTGAACAAAAGAATACATCTTGATGACCGTGCCACCCCAAAACAGGAGTTCCTGGGATTATTTCAACCTGACTCGTGGCATGAATTATTTTTTGAATGACACATTTTTTTTTTAATTACAGTTGTGTTATGTTTTACCTCCAGCTTTAAAACCATGCAAATGGAAGAAAACCAATCTTAGTAAACATTCCCCTGACTATCATCAGGTTTAGGAGAATGTTATTTCTAGACCTAAAGAACAATGCAGTATAAACCACAGATGCTGCTGCCTGTCAGATATGAAGTGTCCAAAGATTAACCTACAGCAAACTATCCCTGCACTGCATTCCAGGGTCCCTTAAATCCGAACGCAAGGAAGACGCCTTTTGGCTAAAAATGTAGATGTCAGGCAGCTGCACGTCAGACTTTAAAAATGATCTTTGGAAAATCTCACAGGCTTATGCTATCCTAAAACAGCAAATACCTTTTTTTTTTTTTAATGTAATACCAGTAAACCACATTCAAGGTCAGAAAAAGTCTACTTGGCCACCTGAATAACTCTGCCATATTTAGTATCCAAAATTAAAAGGCAGAGATTTTAAAGTAGTAGTTAAAGGCTAGATTTCGATATGAAAACTTAAAATTGGGGCAGGACATAAGCCAAAATAAGGACAACTCATTTAATGGCATTTAGTCGGCTCATTTGTTAAATATACACGTATTCCTACACAGTCCACAAAGTAGTACTCAATTTAACCAAGAATGGCTAATGTCTTAATCAGACATATACTGAATGATGACGTAGGTTTTAAACAGTCTCAAAATTGCCAGGCCTGCCTCAAGTAAGCAACAGACACCTAAAAATTGTTAAAATTGTAAAATATATGAAGAGACATGTAGAGCGAGGTGCGCACTCAGCAAAACGTCACTAAATTAGATCCTTAAATGGGTCTTACCCTTAAAATGCACCCCCGTCAGACACGTATTCACCCACCACACAGAACGCAACCAGTGGCACGCTCTGAGTCCACAGCCAAGATGACAGCCCAGCACTTTGTGGGTTTTGTAAATAGTGGTTTGAGATTTAGGTTTTGTTTCTCTATATAAATAAAATATCCATGGAAATATTCTCCTGACACTAGAGCAGCACAGAAAAGATTCATTGACCAAGTGGTTTACCAATGTCTCTTGATCAACACTGAAGACCAGCTAGGTCAGAAGTCCCCTCTAACCGCCACTTGATTATGGATAGCCAGATATAAAGCTGGTTTTGTTGCTTTGCAGAGAAATGTCCCCCCCACCAAGTTCAGCACTCAATAATGAACCATAGATACTCAATTTCAATGAGGCACCAACAATCTTCCAAGGAATAAAATCATCTTTCTCACGTCAACATTGTTAAAGGGGAGGTTGGGGGAACAGGGTTAAGAAGGAAAGTAGACTCAAAGGATGGGTGTTAAGAAGGAACAGAGGAGGGAGTCAAGTTTTCCATTACCCTGAGGATATCACTTAGGCTCAATTAAGTTCAGACTGCAAAACAAGTGCGAATCTAAGAGGCTTGTACTCCAGCTACCAGTATGAATAGAGTTTACCAGCTGAAGGGAAACTTTGCTGAAAGTTATCATGGTTTACTGATGAGTACTTTTGTATCAATTACCAAAAAAAAAAAAAAAAAAATTTTTTTTTTTTTAAGCCCACCACTGATGCTGTGAATGGCTCAAAAATTATACAAGCATAAATATGTCTCTCTATCTCTGTCTGGTTGGAAAACAAGCAGCTTTTGGAGCTGAAAAGTTCAAAGAGGGAACTTGTTATCCCAGAGCCCTAAATCTATAAATCTTACAGCTGACATTTCCCAACCTAGGGCAATAACAGATTAGAAGATTAGGAGGGGCATTTCTATTCTTAAGGACAGAACCAGCAGCTGCTGTCCCCATTTGGAATACTTGGCTCATGCAAACTTGTTTACGCATTTGGTGTATTCATATAATTTGCCAATTTGCTAGGCTTGACACCAATAAGATGGTGTCATTTGCTGTTGTCCATTTGTTGACTCACATGAACTCCAGGCCTGATGCCACATAAAAAGAACGTGGCCAGCTAGCTGGGCGAGGTCTTGATAAAAGAACAAACTAAGTCTTGATTTCTCATTGGGGGATGGTGGGGAGGGGGCGGTGATCAAGAAGAACCATTTCTGAATTATTTTAAGAACGTTTTATTTATCCTTTCCTCTTATCAAAGCTAGATTGATTCCCAGAATGTTTCAGTAAATAGTCACAACCATGACTCAAAAGTCAGGCACTTTAGGTAAAACAGCTTTACGTATTTAGCCCCAAAGGAGCACCAGCTAAACAAACAATTAACCTGAGAACACAAACACATGGCCAGTCTCATTCATCCTACCCGTCATTGGGCCAAGCTTTTCTTGCTAGTGAGAAGCGTAACTTCAGGGGATTGTTTTTCCCCCCCTTCCCTCACTCTGAGACAGCAACAAATCCTACATATACCCATCAATTTGTGATCTTTAGAAAGAGATCAATGGTGGTCTTTTCCAGCTGTAATATTTAATGAAAATCTCTAAAGTTGAGGAACAGAAAACTACATTTAAAAAACATTCTTACTACATTGAGTATATTTAAATATGGCCAGAACCGCACACTTGGCTCACTCAGCCGATACAGACAAGATTTCAGGAGCTACTCTAGAACTCTCTTCTAGGCTGCATGTCAGAATACCCAAATCCCCACCCATTGCTTAGCGTCCTAGGTATCAAATCCCCGGGATAAAATACCTATTAACTCCTTAGCATCAATTTGCTTCATACAGGGATATAGTGACCAAGACCCAAAGGCCAGAAACAGTTAAACAGGTCAACCACAGTCCGAGTAGGGAATGGAGCAAAAGTTTTATGTTAGGAGAGAAGCTTCTAGCTAGTGTGGACTGGGCCACCAAAGGCAGGAGGAGGATTGAGGAAGTAAGATGGAAGTCCAGGAATGCCCACCAGAACACAGAGAATTTTAGTCCATATTGAAGTAAACAATGGTGAGACTTGGCTTCCTCCAGCAGATAGGGTTCTCAAGATTTATTTCCCCATAATCTGCACCATCCATCAGGTAAAACCAACATGTATTCGCTGGAGAAAGAGGGAACAAAATCTTGCTTGTCTTGCTTGGAATTCTGCCCATCTCTCCCCATGCCCTGCCTAACTGCCAACCCCTTGCCTATAACCACTGAAACCTCCCCTTCTTCCTGTTTGCTCTGTTTTCTCACTCTTTTCTCTCACCCTTCCATAAAACTCCAGGAATAAGAATTAAAATCCTCTACCCAACTAAAGGCAGGGACCATCTTTTTGAAACTCCATCCCCCAAAACTGTTTACATTGAGGAAAAGTGTCACTCTGCTTACTCAGAGAGCACAGAGACTTTTCAGCCAAAAACAAAAAAGTCCTCATCTATTGATTTTGAGTCTAGGCTTTATCCCCTAGAACCAGTGGTTTCTCACAGTTGTTATTCTGGCAAAGTAGCTTCTCTATTTAGGTTGCAGACCAACATTTCAAAGCCTACCAAAACATTACAACATTAGCTTTGTGAATGGGAGGACATCCAATCAGAACCTCAAGATTAGGTTGAGCATACGGTCAACCTACTGCGTGTCCAAGTAGCATTTAACATTTTGATGATAAAATTACAAGAGCCTGGGCCATAGATCAGCAGACTTTCATGCCCAATTTGAAATGAGAGTCCTGTCCTGAAGTTCATGCATTTGTGTTCGGTACCCAGTTCTCACACGAAGCAATTTCGCTCTAGCAGAGAGCCCTCATTTCCCCCAGAGAATGGGACAGAGGCTCTGATGAGGCTCAGCTCTGGCACAGTTAGAGCAGAAATGCCCAACACCTTTTATAATTCAATAGACTATCTCTTTTTTATACCTCTAAAGCTGCAAAGGAAGCAGGAACGGGGTGAAGTAAGAGTTCCAAGGGGTGGGAGGGCGGCACAGAGCAGAAGGCAACCAGGGATGGGGATCTGCTGTGTGGCTGGAGACCCTTAGAAACTGGGGTGGAAGCAGGAGAACATGGCGGTGTTCACCCACAAATTTAAATGTAGGAGGGAAACGGGCAAGTCACAAAGCCAGCATCTAATTAGGTGAAAAACCCATCCATCATGGCTAAATAGGCCATAAACCGTTAATTTTTACGTTTTTTTCTACTTTTTCTCTCAATCTTCCTTTTCACCTGAAAATGACGGTACCAATCTACTTTGTTCACAGCTCCACATTAGCTTATTCAACGTCAACCCACTGAAGAAAAATTGGATATCACTTACTCATCAAACCTTGACCAAGTTGAAGAATAAATTTTGACCTGACTCGGGGATTATCACACTTCCCTGGGAGTTACGTCCCGCCTGACGCATCTCCTGGAACATCACCAACTCAGTGGCTAATAGGACTCTACCTTTGATCAGGTAAAGGTCTAAGACTTTATTACCTTTCAAGTTTAAGACAGCAACATTTTTACAAATTCAGTAAAAACACACACAAGATACAGGTGCTCTTATGTCATTTCTCAGGGAGAAAAGGAGGAAGATTTCAACAGGGGAGGCTGGAGACCACCAGTAAGTGACTAGGCACAGTGGGGCTGGAGACCCCACTCCCAGCGGGCGAAGCAACAGGAGCTTGGCCATGAACTCGCAGCAAGATTTCTGTCATGTCCTCTTCACCTGTCTAGAAGATACCGTATTATCATTGTCCTTCACAGCACGAGAAAAAAACAAATTGTAAAGAAAAATGCTTTTATAGCCCAACACAATGGGAGACCCACTTGAGATTTTCCAGCCACTCAAGTTTAAAAAGGAATTGAAGATGGACCCTTCCCTTCTCTACTGAAAAATACAACAAGCATCACACTCTTGGGAATAGTACTTCCTAAGTTCTAAAGAAAAAATGCCTTTGTCTTTGAGCTCTGCTTCCTTCCATTAGGGGACTTCTGGACACTTCTGACAGCTACCCCATCTCCTGTGCTTACCCTATTCTTATACTCGGCCTTGCACCAGCCATGACTCACACAGAGCAGTAAAGTCAACACCGCTTGTTTAAAAAAGAGAAAGTTCTCTGTACACCCATATTTGTAGCAGTATTATTCACAATAACCCAAAGTTGGAACAACCCAAATTTCCATCAACAGACAAATGGATAAATAAAATCTGGTAATATCCATGAAATGAAATAGTGTTCGGCCCTCAAAAGGAGGTTTCCTTCCTTTGGAGGGCTGGTTAATATTCAAGCTACAACACACAGAAACCTTAAGGACATTATGCTAAGTGAAATAGGTCAGTCACAAAAAGGCAACACTGTAGGATTCCACTCACAGGAGTTATCTCAAGCAAATTCTTCGCAACAGAAGTAGAACGGTGGCTGCCAGGAGTTGCGGGGAGGGCCGTGGAGGGTGGGGACGGGGAGTTATTATTTAAATGGGTATCGAGCTGCAGTTTTGCAAGATGAAGAGGTTCTGGAGACTGGTTGCTCAACAGTGTGAATTAACACTCATTTGATTCTCTAAAGTAGTAGCTGCTAGTATCAACCCTGCTTTAGAGACAAGGAAATCGAGGCACAGAGTTAGGAAATAACTTGTCCAAGACCATGATTACACACTGATGGTATGGATAGTACTGAATTCATAGGTCACCCCCTTTCTCTCTCACACACACACCCTTTTCTCTTTCAAAAGAATCTTCCTCCAGCTTCTGTAGGCTGGCTTTCCCCCACACCATTCCCACTAAGCTGCTCTCCTCAGAGTCCCCAGTGACATCCACATACTGCTGTTCTGTGAACTTCTCTTCCTGGGATTCTCTCAACTTCTCAACGGGGATACACGTGACCCACCCTTTCCTTCTGGAGATTATCTCCTCCTCCGTTTTCTGGACGTGGGTTTTCTCCTGGTCATCCTCCTACTTGTCTGACCACTCCTTCCTTATCACATTCCAGAGAAGTAGATGTTCCTCCCCAATTTCCACCAAAACAATGGCTAGTGGATAACTAAATGAACGGTTAAGTAAGATTAACTGTAGCTAAATTAACACATCCACAGGGTTCTTTCCAGGCTTGTAAGAGGTTCCAGAGTCTTCCAGATGCCCACCCTCCCAAGCTGTCACTTAGAGATAGGATTCGATTTCACTTAACTTTACACCTCAAAATGCCTAGTGCAGTATTTGGCACATAATAAACCTTAAGATTTCATTTAATCTTAATATAGCTAAATTCTCACATTCAAAACCACTTTCCCAAGTATATGCTGCCAAGTTCCCAAACTATTCAACGGTCCCCTTCCTTCCAGTGCCACTTAGGGGTCCTACAGACGCTCCATTTAACAGCTCAAGCTGGAGGAAAACATCTCTGTTCTACTTCCCGTGTCGTTCTCAAAGCCCTGCCAGGTCCCCTGGTCGAGAGGCACCCAGGTTATTTTGTTTATAGGCATTTCTGCAAGATGCTGTCCCCCTCGCTGTCTTATCTCAACTGCTCTTCCTGCCCTCAGAGGGTCTCACCAGAAATAAAAGCACCGAATGAGATTATAACATTCAAATAATTGCCCTGCATTTTCTAATTAATTGAGTTAAATACTTGAGACCCTAATGAGAAAATCCAAGGAAGTTCCAAAGGTGTGTACCTGTTCAAGTCAGCTAAATTTTGGTGAAGAGTAAATGAGGTCAGCAATAGATTAAATCCGTCTTAATATGTCCCAATGACCAGAAAGTCACAAAATGACACAGTTTCGTTCTTTGTTGCCTCCCCTTAAAGTCTTTGCTTTACCCACTGGCTTCTGTAAATGTTTTCCATTTCACTGCTTTTTTTTTTTTTTGGTTAGTACATTCTGAAATCTACTTCAGATCTCTGACCTCACAGATGTTCTCCTATTAGTTCTGTGCTCAGCATAATGGAATGTTAATGTTATGATTTACTCTACAAAAAAATCAATGGTGTAGTCCTTGCTGGGTAAATAAGCTCCTCTGGTGGGTATAGCTTTCCAAGCAGCATTAGATTTGAAAAGTGATTGCTGCGAGGAACAAAAAATCCATCCGAGGGAATTCAGAGCTTTCTAAAATTGATGTTTTGTGTGCTATAGATATTGAGACTAATGTCCCACCTCATTCCATACACCCCAAAAAACAGGGAGGGGAGCGATCCTTAATTCGCCTAAAGCATGAACAGCACCCAAATTATGGCAAAACATTAAGATAAAAATTCAACAGTGAATGATCATCGCTGAGTTGTGGACTTCAGCTAGTGCAAGAGAAAGGCTAACTGTTTTCTTAAGTCTAAGAAAACAAACAAAAACCTAACACGTAACAATAACCAACTGGTAGATCCATTTTGGACATTCAAAATGAAAATGACAGAATTCAAAAATCAATTTTTAAAAAATTTTTTGACAAACGAAAGGTCTTTATATATACGTGTGTGTGTGTGTGTGTGTGTGTGTATACATATATAACAGAGGGGTGATGGTACATGAGGTTGTTTCAAGCAACTATCAATTTTTAAGAGATTTTTTTTTCAAGGACCACATTGCTTTTCAAGATTAAGAAGTGAAAAGCCTTTCCAGACTTCTGAGAGTTATAGCAAATATTTTCTTTTTTACCAGGATTGTTTTGCATATGTGTATTCAGAGTTTAGGCTTTTCCTTTTTTTTTTTTTTTTTTTTTTTGTCTATTTTTTTATAGAACACTTGTGTAAAATCATCATTACCAAGCCAGAAGGCTCTTCTCTCCAGGAGACCATTGTCTCTGAAGCTCAAGTATCTCAAAGGGACAAACTCCATGGGAGAACACTGCAGCACAGGAAGGGGGTGTGGGATGGGTGGTGAGCAGGCTCAAAGGAGCCCAGGGGGAAGGAGTACTTTATCTCAGTCTTACTTTAGAATGGCTCCCCGGGTAGTAATCAAACAACCAACCAACTTTTAGTCTGTTTTATTATTGTTCTTAAATTCTCTATAGACAATGAACCCTCTTACTGCCTGTATTTGGAACTAAGCATACCTACTGGCACGCCATTCCTGAAGAACACATTTTACGGAATAGAATTATCACACCACCTCCAGGCAGTCTTCCCAACTGCCATCCTCGCCCCCAGTGCCTCTACTGGAGCACTTGTTAAAAACTGCATTATCTCTTTATTTTTCTTTCTCTTTGTTAGATGATGAGATCCTTAAGGTCATGGACTCTGAAACGACATTCCCAGGATGACCAAATGCCTTGCAGAGTGCCTCAAAAACAACTGGTTCTCAATAGAGCCAATAGTTTAAGGAAAATCCACGGAGCCTCTGTTACCGACCAGGCCCTGCAGTTATGGCAGTGAAGAGAATAGATGAAAATGCCAGCCTCCCTCGGGCTGACACTCAAGTCACATTTGAATAGATGAACACTAGAGAACATTTCTTCTTGATGGCTTAGAAATTTACTCAACAAAACAAAAGGGACACCATACATATGGCCTGCTTTTACATAATTCCCTCAAACTGTCAAAGTCCAAGCCTGACTGCAAAGAAAATGTAGAGGCCTAGAATTATCACTTGACCCATTAATTTCCCTTTATCAATCACAAAGGCATCCATCACACTACTAAGCCCACAAACTCTAACATATCCCTTGGATGCAGCCCACAATTATCCTCCAAAACTGAAAATCACGTTGGAAGGTATGTTTGAGAGGGACCAATCCCGCACAACCACCCAATACTAACAACTACCACGTGTAGAACATAATCTTCAAACTCCTTTCATGTTCCATGTTGTCTCTTTCGAACCCTCAAAGAGCACATGAAGTGGAGAGTTCAGAGCTCTGTCTTCTCTATAGATGCCTAAGTGGAGGCTCAAGGAGTTTATGTCACTTGACTAATTTCACACAGCTGGTAAATTGCAAAGTCAGACTGAAAACCAGAACTACAGAGTCCAACATCAATAGTTATGCTCTAACAACATGACAGCATCTAGGGGCACCTGGGTGGCTCAGTCGGCTCAGCATCCGACTCTTGATCTCGGCTCAGGTCTTGATCTCAGGGTCGTAAGTTCAAGCCCCGCACTGGGTTCCACACTGGGTATGGAGCCTACTTAAAAAAAAGAAAAAAAGAAAAAAACGTACAGCTGAAAATGGCATTGGAAATATACAGAACACCCAAACCAACGTGATTCTCTGGCCAACACTGCCTTCCTGATTTACACACACACACACACACACACACACACACACACTCCCACTCCCACAATCTAGAGACCCACAGGCAAATATATCAGTTACTAGTGATGAAGGGGACTCTCTCTGCAGTAGTCAGAGATTAAAACTTCCTGACAATTTAGTCGTAAGTAGTTTCTGTAATTACCTCACTCATTTCTGGATCACTGACGGTGATCTTTCCATGTTACTAACTATATGGTCAAACATAGTAAAACCCATCTGTAATCTCCTGAAGGATCAGGAGACACACACATTCCCCATCTATCTCCATCCCTTGGTACATCTCCTGACAAGTAGCAAGAGTGATCAACAAACACCAAATGAATGAATGACATTACTACACTAGCAACTGTGAAAATGAATTTAAGAGCTTTGGTTCATTTTTCTGCTGTTTCTTTCCAGTCTCCTATTAATTAATTTTGAGCCACTTAAAGGCAGAGATGCTGTCTTCCAGTATAAATCATGTACGGAACCCCAGATGGTGTCATGCTCATGTGGCATGTGTGTTGCATCAATATTTGCTCATTGATTTGTTGCTCAAATACCACTACTGAGTCATGTTTGTCTGGCAAATCAGGCAATTTTAATAATTAGCGTCTGAGGTGGGAAAGTGCCTTTTTATTTTAAAAAATTAGGGGTGAATGTGAAGTATGGAGAGTGATACTAGTCTACTTGGAAGGATCCTGGATGCAAACAGATCCTAGCCCCAAAAAATAGAAAGAAAAAACTTCATGTAGATAAAATCTGAATGTAACACCACTGTTATTGTTTTTTACGTACATGCACACCAAGGAAGCATGCCAAGTAATACAAGTACCCTCAACACCCCTGGGAGCCCGAGGAATCACTTTCTGTTTACTTGCAATGTGGAGACATCAACTATTGCTTCAGGAAAGGAACGAAGCTCATTCTCCAGGCTACAATCACAAATTTTAAAAATCGTTCTGAACCAAAGTTCATGCACTCAACATGTTAGGTCGAATGAGAGGTTTTAATAAACAAAGCATCTGATTCACTGAAGACTAACTAGCCTTCTGAAGGGGGTGGGGGGGCCGGGGTGAGCAGGAAAAGTACAGATCATCCAAGTCAATCTCCCACCCAGTAAAAGAACGCCTTTATGTACTTATCACTGCGATCTTCAGGAAATGCATTAATTAGCCCGTGTTTCCATGTCATAAACATAATTTTTCTTTGATGGTAAAGAATTTTCAAGTAGTTCAAGACCATGCTTTTGAATCAGAATTTTAAATGTAGTGAACTGTGATGATGATGTCCTAGAACACAGAGCCAAATGTAAACAGACCACAGGATATGCCTGGGAAGGGACACTTCAAAAAGAAGAAGAAGAAGAAGTTGAAGAAGAAGAAAGAAAGAAATCCTTGATCTATTTTACTATCCTGTATTTCTCCTAAGAGATGTTCAAAGAGAGCACATGTTGATTAAAGAGTTGGGATTTGAGCGTTCTGGTTATCTGAGGTTTAATTTTAGCTTCATTGAGAAAAATAATTCGATATTATGAGCTCCAGCAGATTGCTGCCAAAGGCAATGATGTTGTTAATGCTTAATTGAAAACTCTTCTGAATTATTAATAGCATAATTTCTGCCTTCGGATAAATATTTATTTCAATTGAAGCTTGTCCAATGTAAAATTATACTGCCATGACAAACTAACACAGCCTTAAAAGGTACAATAGGTTTACATGATTTCATACAAGAGACATAGTACCGAAAACTAGGGTATGTATAAAGTCTTTTTTATAAACACTATCATGGCAAAATGTTCTAGGTTAATCCATCTATCTAAAGAGCCCCAGAACGCTCAGACCTACATTATATTTCATTTGTACTTCTGAATCTTTGACTATCTCCTTTTCCAAAGGAAGAGCACTTTATAGGCTCTTTTTTCCAAGAACCTCCTTCAAAAGACACAACCGAAAAGCACACAAATGGTAAGCAGTCCCCACCCCACATGGAGCATATGCTCCCATCAGCCAAAACCAAATAAGCATATACAATATCAAAGCGATACACGGGCAATGGGGCTCCAGCACAGTGAGCAAAGGAGAGGGGTCAGGGAGGCCACAGAGGCAGCAGGAATGAGCGGTGAGACCTCACAGAGTCTTGCAGGCTGCGTGCAGTGGATGCTGCTGTCTACTGTCCAAAAACCCCTCGAGGACCCAGACGCTTACTCCTCCAGGCCCTGGAGGAAAGCCTGCTTGCAGATGGTGACCAGTGAAGTAATGTCCATGAGCAGCGTGACAAAGGAAACCGCCTGCCAGAGTTTAAACCCCCTGCTTGGGTACATCCAGCAACCTGGAGACTAAGAGTGGTAGACAGAGCTCTGAAAGGTCATCCCAGCTTCAGGGATCTCTGTAACATCGGCCGAGCCTTCTCCTGCCACCCATCAAAACTTGACCTCTCGCTCTGTGCAATGCTGCTTCCCAAGCCCCTCAGAGGTGTTATTCCCTGGAGCCCTCGTCAAACCTCCCACAAGCGCATTTCAGACTGAGTCCATACCTGGGGAACCCGACCTACAGCTTCGGGGCGGGTGGGTGCGGGTTTGTGCTCACTTTCAGGGACGTGAGAAGTCTCTTGAGGTTGAAGCAAAGGGAGCTTACTCTGACTTACGCTCTGCAGGGACCGCCCTCACTGCTCCGTAGAGAGCAGACCATCATGGGAGCCAGTAGGCCACACAGGACGTGTGGGAGCAGCAGAGACAGGAAGAAGGAAGCAGAAACCGAACATAACTCCCAAAGGCAGAGCTGACAGCCTTTTAAGTGGAAACCACGAGAATGGGGCAGCTCTGATCCTCCTAAATTCATGTCTCTAGACATAGAGGACCCTTCCATGCAGTCATTCCTACGGGTCCAAATTCTCAAAATCACCACCGCCAGATTTGAACACACACTTCAACTTTTTAGAAAGGAGAATGTCAAACAGCACCCAAAGTGTAGTTTAAAAGTTAAATATCCAAGAAACAAATGATACAAACTCACAATTGGTCTCCCCACGTAATTCTTCTTCCTCTTTGGTTCAACAATCCCAATAGTGCTATCCACCCAATCATGTCAGCTAAAAAGATGTGAGTACCACCCGTCCCCAGTGACCACTCCCTACAAACACCACACCGTAACCACCAAAAAGTCCCACCAACTTTGTCTCCAGAGACGTCACCCATCTTTCTCTTCCTGGCCCACACTCAGTGTCCCTGCCTTAATTCAGGTCTTCCTCCTGGATCCCAGCTGGATTCCCTACTGCAGTTCTCCCATTTCTCAATTCCCCTCATCCTCCACACCACTGGAAGAGTCATCTACCATCATACACAGCTCAACTATAAATAGGAACCCTGGTTCAAGATCTGACCTTGGCTGTGCTCGCCAGCCTTCCCTCCCACCACACTACCACCCCCCATCTCAGAGCTTGCCAATACTAGATGACCGTAGCTACCTGCTTATTCCAGGATATTTAAAACCCTGACCACCCGTCAGACTGGGAAACATGCCCCTCTTCCTAGACTGGATCTTAAAAGAATGAGGTGGAGTTAATTCAATGAGAATGTTTTCCCAAAAGTGCCCCCTGGAATGGATTATACTCCCACAGCCCTTGCCACGCTGAACGGAAAGCATCTATTTCTGCACCCACCACAACTGGACTCCAAGCTCCTTGAGGGCCAAAACCACTTCATGCACATCTTTGAGTTCCAAAAGACAGCACAGTGTCCAGTAAATGACAGGGGGAGGCTAGACTTAACTTCTATCATCACTTAATATTTCTATTTATTTATTATTTTGAGAGAGAGAGAGAAAACACGAGTAGGGGGAGGGGCAGAGGAAGAGAGAGAATCTCACGCAGGCTCCACACTGACATGGGGCTTGATCTCAAGAACCTGAGATCATGACCTGAACCAAAGTCAAGAGTCAGACACTCTACCAACTGAGCCACCCAGGTGCCCCTAATATTTATAGAAAGGAGGATGAATAATTTAAAAAAAAAAAAAATACTGACAGTGGAAAAAAAAAAGTAAATTAATGTACAACAGAATGGAATTTTAAAACAACTAAAAATTCAACAAATGCCAGAAGTATTCCAGCTGCAAATATTTAGGACATCCTAGTCTCGAGGTACTGTCTCCTTCTAATGAATAATATTAAACATTATTAACTAGTCTTATGGTTCTCTTCTCCCAGAAAGGAACACAAGCAACACCCCAGCAATGAATGAAAATGAGTCTCTTGGATAGTTATTCTGGGACTTTATATACGGATGGTGGAGGCATACACAGGAAAAGTTACAGAATTATTTTTCCAGATTTTTTTTTCTCTAAAGTGTTCAGTCTACTCTTCCTCTGCCATTCCCAGAGTTAGAATACTTAAAATAGAATTGGTGGGGAACGTGGGTATAAAAAGGGAGTTCTAGTCAAAATAAAAGTATCAATCCAAAGGAAGTTCCGGTGTTAATAAGTCCTCACCACTAGTGATACGCCTTGCCACGAAATTTCTAATGATTTTAATTACATATTACTAATGCCAAAAGTACCGAGAGAGAGAAAAAGGGAGCAGGAGGGAGAGAGAGAGAGAAATAGAAATAGAAATAGAAAAGGCTTTGGTCAAGTCCACGTGGGCCCGTCTAGCCATGCAGTCATGTGGTTTCCCTGGGCTCTTCCAGAAGGGCATGTCCTCACAGAGCTCCTAGGAGCTCGGGCAGGAGGAGGACGCGGGCAGAAGCTGTATGAAGCGCCAGGGCCCCGGGTTTGGTTGTGGAGTCAGCAGACACAGCAAAGATTCCACAGGGGGGAAAAAAAAACCACCAAGGGCAGAAGTGGCCCAACTTCTGGGAGACCCAGTAGTTAGAGGAAAGCCTTTTTTTAAACTCAGTGGAAAAGGCGCACATACAGCAGGCCCCAGGGTAATTACCAAAGCCACTGGGCCTGTCTGCCAAGCTGGGTCGATGTGGCCTCTTGACCAGGTTTTATTCTTGTCTCCTGGGGCCCGCTGGTCCCTCTGCTCTTCCTGCTCCTGAATAAACGAGCAGATGCTTGCCTCATGCACTACAGACTCGCCGCTCTCTGTCTTCTGCTGTGTTCTGGCAGCAACTTCAAATGGTAGAGCGTCTGTGAAATGGACCAGAGCACTCCCAAATTCTACTTCGGGGTCATTTAAGAATTTGTTTCTACAGTTTCCCAACACTATTACTCATTTTCCTACCAAATCTACAACAAGCATGACCCAACAGTCACTAAGTAATTTGTGTTCTTCGTCTGCTCTAGGCAAATACCTGTCATTGTTCGAACACCATGGTGGGAGGGGAATCCGAGCTGGCTTTTGGCGTTCTGACTTTCCTTCCCATTTGTCTCCGTGCTCTCTTCCATGACTGTGTCTTAACGCTCAAGGTTTTCTCTAGACCAGACCTCTGTGCTCAAATCCTGACCCAGAGATCCAAGGACCTAATGCACATTCCAACTACGAACTCCTTAAAACTGAACTCCTCTTCCTCTGGCCAATACACTTCATCATCTACTGGTGTCTCCCACTTCCCACTTGGGAGGCATCCTCGACCTCCCTCTTCAGCCTCACATCCAGTCAATAAAGCGATTTTTTCTGAGTATCTCACTTCCAGGCTCAAGCAAGCAATCTGCATTGGACCGCGCACCCACTGTGTGCATGTAGCAAAAGGCCTTTCTTATTCCTTCAGATCTCCCTCCAGACAGTGTCCCATATCCCAATTTCAAAACCACTCACGTGCTTCAAACAGGACCCGCCTCCTTATATCTTTGAGAGAACATTGATTGCCTTTCCGAAGCCACTGTAAACTCTTCTCAACTCAGAGCTTAAAAGAGCAGTTCCCATTTCTCAGCAGCAGCATCTCCAAGGAAAATTCAATAATGAAACAACAGATTTCATAAAACCCAAAAGAAACCCAGCAAGTCAGTTAAACAGTAACAAGTTGCAAAGCCAGCCTAACCTGGATGGAGGCCTAAAGAAGACAGTTTTGTTGAGAAGAATACAGAATAAAGTTACAAATGATGCAAGTCCCTGGCTGAGACTGATTGAGGGTCCCCCACAATGAGACACCCACACAACAGCTCAACATTGGTATTTTCTCAGCCTGTCCTCAGCCTGCTGAAACATAGCACAGACAGAGGGGTGTTAGGAGGAGACAGTTCCTTAAGGCTGGACTTTCAATGAAACTCCAAGTAGAATTTTCAAAAAATAAGATGCCTAACTCAAAAGAGCAGGTTTACAATTTTAGCTCTGATCAACTTTGTTAAAAGACTACTCCCCGGTCGGTGGCTACATTTGAATGAGGTCCTTTTCTCTCTTATCTTTGGGGAGCAGAGTCACTGCTCTGCTGACCCCCCTGCAAGGGGGGGACTGACCCCACATGAAGAGTGTTGATCATAAACTCGGGGTACCAGCTGACACCCCAGAACTCGGTGGCAGATGGAAGGACATAGGTGGCGGAAGCTTCTATCATAAAAATTCTTCTTTCCCCGGGGTTGATTACTCAAACTCTAAAGACTCCTGCCTCCCCCCCCCCATTCCAGCCCACTCGCATTTTCCTTAGGCTGATTGACTCTAGGAAAACAAGTATTGCATTATGCTTGACTCCCTGGAATGAGATCAGTTCTAGTTTCAAATTCCCTTCCAGAACAACCCCAAGGCCACAGACCCCGTAAAAATCCCAGCTGCTCAACGGTGCAGAAGGCTTGAGCTAGGACAAGAAAGCATTACTTAAGTCATAATCAGCAAATGCGTCCTAACCCTGGACCGGCATCCTCGCAGGTCTGTTCCCCAGCGCCAGGCAGGAACACGTCTGTAAACAACACAGTCTCAGCTCCTCCTCCCGAGGCAGCGCAGCCAAGGCGAGGCTGCAGGGCAGCGTTCCGCGGTGATTTTCTCCAACTGGCACCATCTGTGCCTGCCCTGCCAGACGTGCTGACAGAGCAGGCTGCGTAGACCATTACTAATCTACCAGGGTCAGTGGGGTCAGGCCTGCAACGTGATGCCTATAGATTTCAAAGGCCAGCCTTCCCTCCGTGCCAGCTAATCAATTTCTGTTGAAAAGCAAGTCCATTTTTATTCTTCTTTTAAATTTCAAAGAAAAATCTCGTTTTAAAGCTCTCCGGGTGGGGATCGCTTGCGTGTAATCAGGGTCCTGATGCCGGCTGAGGTGTAGAAGATCTTTGGGGCAGGAGGCTTAGCCACTGATCCTTTGCCAAAAAATGGGTGACAAGCCCAGAAGGACAACTTTCCTCCCACAACGAAAGCCTTGCAGCAGCAGCATAGGGGAAGGCCAACGTGGGTCAAGATTCAAATTCTACCGCAAATCCCCCCACCACCACCACCAGAGTAACTGTAGAAGGATAGGAAATGCCAACAACTGTCCTATCAGAATCGTGGTGGGTTAGCCTGGGCAGTGTCCCTTGGGCTGGTGAAAGAAGCATAGCATCACCCACCTTCCACTTCAGAATTCACCCACCAGGGTTCCCAACGGCTATCAGCTGCCGATCAAGCACTTACTAGATGCCTACTGTGGGTGCCGAGAGCTTTACATTCCCTGGTGCTTCTCTTAGTTCTGTCTCTGGGTAATGGGGATACCGGCTACAGGAGGCCAAGGGCCCCATGAACACAGGACGTCGGTCCTGCCTTCACAATGCCCATCGGGTAAACACACCTTTATTTCAGGTGTGCTACAGAAAACTACAGGATCTCTCAGATGATTTTGTAAATACAATTTCTGGTCTGTCAAGACCAGCTACTGTCGTCATTTCTTTACAGATGGTATGTTATTCTGGATCTTCAAGTCCTCTGATGACTCAATCTGCCAAGAGTCAACCAACCACCGCAAAAGGAAGACATCCCTACAAGCTCCAAAGAAACCAGATCTGTATTTACAATGATTAAAGGTTTAAGGAAATTAAGATAAGTGACCTCATCTTCTTCCTTTTGCTTAGATATCAGTTTCTCCACTTAACAGGGGTTAAACTGGGCTAAAATGGTCATCACAAGGAGGAATTTGTGGGACTACAAATATAAGGAATAATCCCTCTAAACCAGATCATTTTCCTTGGAAGACTCTGGGCTTGTGAAGAAGTGGGCAGGGAGGTTCGCAGACCTGCCGTAGCCACCTCAGCATCATCTGCAGAGCAGGTCCCATGAGTTTTTGAATCATTTCTTCTTTCAATTTTTTCCAGATTTCAGGCAACTATGGGTAACTGCAGGCGAAGCGGGCTGGGAACACGTCCACTCGTCCCGGCTCCTCCCCTCTCAAGGGTGGCTCTGTATTATCTACAAGTCAGTCACACCCTCACTTAGCCTTTATCTCTTCCCGATCACACAGCGCTGCTATCATAACAGACCTTCTCCTCGCAGCCTTCAGACTTCTTATCTGGATATTATAAAACAAGCCACGCACACACAACAAATGGAAACACTTAAAATGAGAGGTCTCCCCTCCGTTGTGACTTTACTAACCCATCCTGGGATCCCCTGGCACTGAAGGTTTCATTCTCTCTATAAAATGAACACCTTCACATTCCAGGACAACTCGTTTGGGTCTTTGAAAAACCGATTTTACGAGCCCTAACTTCAACATTAGGCTTTCGGTGTAAAGCTTTATGAGGTCTTTCCTCCACCTCCAGGCCCTATTCTGTTTTAAAGGCTGAAATTGTTCTAGACACCAGCATCTCCTTTATTTAAACAAAGGCTGCCCGACATTTCACTTCATTCCTCCCTCCCTGTCTGCTTCTGCTGGGGCAAGAGATAAGAATCTAGACAGAGACTTTCATCGTGTTTTACCTGTAACTCGTCTAAACCACCAACTGACAAACACAGGCTCTGCCTCTAAGCACCAAGGGAACCCAGGGCAGAGAAAGAGCTGCACAGACCTGTGCCTCCAACATAAACTCAAGTACAAAATGATCAGAAGGCAGGATGCCTAGATGGTGGAACGGTAAATCCTTGGCAAGCCTAAAGGCATCAAGTCGAGCAAGAAGGTGGCAAAGTCACGGCAAAAATATGGCCACGGAACTCATAGGAAACACCTAAACGACCAAGTTCTAAGTAGAGATGGTCACAAATCCATGGGTCTCCAACAGCCCGGTCATCCCCAAAAGGGCAGCCAGAACAGATGTGGTCAGACTCTTCTAGTTTAAGCAACTCACGTTCCTGTCAAGGCACCTACCCACCCTTTTGCCTCCTAGGTTTCTAAAGATTAAATTGTCCTTCAGTAGCCTATTGCTGAAAGGTAGGATTTAGGTTTTGTTTTTATCATCAACTGTCTATTGCGAAGTGTGGATATTAAAGCATCAACTTTAACTCTGCGTTTACAGGATTACACTTGTTGGTCAGGGGGAAAAAGCCCTCAGTTCTGCAGATGTAAACAGAAGGACAAGAGGAACAAGGTTCATTTTATGCTTTGCCTTCTGTGATCATTTAGATTTTCTGTGGTTTATTAAGATTCTAAGGAAGATTCTTGCAGGGTCCTCAGAAACCCAATCCAACAGGAAGCCCCCACCATACACCAGGCACTGGGTAGGGTCAGGGTGTGCTATGATATGACTTCTGCCCTCTCAGCATCCTGGGGAAAATGGGAAGCAAAGCCTCAGAAGTCCTCATGGCTACAGTTTTTCTTAAGGGAGTTGTTTGCATGAGATATTGACATAACAGCCAACCGTCTCTTCTGGGTTCAGAGAGAGAGAGGAAAAAACAGTCACCAGGGTTAGAACACTGAGAAGTATTTTGGTTTCTGATAAAATGTCGGTATAATATTAAAACCAGGTAAGAGTGATCAAAGGAACCCAATGAAACACTGTGGTCACTCTTCCTTTATGTGCCATTAGCATTTGCCCAAGGGCTGCCTCTGTGACAAAGCAAAATGTCTTGCCCCAGGCTCTGCTTGCAGGAACCACGTCCGATTTTGCAAACATGGTACATTACAGTGCCTGTTTTAAGAGTTCTTATAGTTCTTGTTTATATAACCACCTTCTTTACAATGATTTTAGGAGATCACGGTCTAATCCCCAATTCTTCCTCCAGGAAACCAGTTAAGAATTCTTAATATAAGTAACTCAGGACAACCAAGTACCCCTGAAAAAACTCTCGCTGTAATGTGGGGAAATGGGGCACCAGACAGAGAAGCAAAGATGATCACAAAAAGGTGTGAGAGAGAAACAAAACCAGAAAGGAGTACTTTTTTTCTCCTTTTTATCCATGCAAAATGCCAACAGGTAGGAGTAAGAGGAGGAAACGCTTCACTTTAGAACCTCCAACTTCTAATACATAATCCAGAAACCAACAAAATACCATTGGACCAAATCCAAAGTTATTCTAACGGGGCTGATTCACATAGCTGACCTTGCAGTATCACCACACGCCGTAATACAAATTATTTAAGATGCTAAGGCATAGTCTCTGCCCATAAATATTTTGTTAGTATTTTTTCCAGATGCCCCATCTATTTTCCCAACCGTGTGCACAGTTCAATAAACAAGGCCATAAATAAAGACTGACTTTTTAAAGAAGGCTCAGAATTATATGCTATTTTTAGACCTTTATTGATCATTCCAGAATGTGCCATCTCTACATTTATATTGCGGAGTAAATAGCATACTTTCGGCTTCATAGGATTATTTTATTTATTTTTTTAAAAGATTTTATTTATTTATTTGACAGAGAGAAAGACAGCCAGTGAGAAAGGGAACACAAGCAGGGGGAGCGGGAGAGGAAGCAGCAGCCTCCTAGTGGAGGAGCCTGATGCGGGGCTCGATCCCAGTGATCCAGGATCATGCCCTGAGCTGAAGGCAGACGCGTAACGACTGTGCCACCCAGGCGCCCCCATAGGATTATTTTAAATACCAACTTTTAAGTTCACAGAATTGCCAAGTCCTAGCATTTCAGAAGAGCCTAGGAGTTTATCTTCCCTGTCACTAATGAGACAGCAAAAATTCAGTCAAATGACTTGTCCAACGGCACACAGTTGGAAACCAACCAGGTTATACCAGCCAAACTGAAATACAGTGACTAAACATTTATATGGGCAAAAATTTACCTTTTTACTTTGTATAGCAATAAATTATAAATACTCCAAGGTCTCCTTTTAAATATATCTGAATTAATACATTTCAAAATAAATCCATTGCAATCATTTAATGGGTTGGTTAAATGTAATGTTTTCATAACCACCTTTCAAAGCTTAAGCACATGTTGAAACTCACTGGACCACCCAAGTCAAAGATCTAGTTATGCTATTTAATGTTTATTTGGTTTGTTTCTAAATGTGTATTTAAGTGGCAAAGTCATAAAAGGAAGAATTAATGATAATCGATACCAGATCTGCAACCATGGAGCTCTTCTTGAGTTTACAGTATTTAGTGAAGTCAGCCAAGGGGGAAAAAAAGTATTCTAAAATGAGAAAACTCCGTATAATACTTTAAAAGCAAGTCCCCAGCTATATGCTGTATTCTTAAAGCACAATAATCCAAAGACCAAGACATGATCCTCCGTAAAATACTGAGGAAAAGGAACATGTAGACATCTCAGAAGTTGTAAAGGTAGCAAAGGAGATTTAATGCCAGAGAAGAATGGGCTTTTTGTCCATGCTGATACCTTCCTAACTATCTGTCACAACTTCAGATTCTAAAACGAAGTACAAACTTAAAAAGACCCAGCAACAAAGGATGTCTTTACTTACCTCAACATGCAGATGGTTCGTCCTCCTAAGGAATGTTTGTAATCTATCTGCAACTCAGAATACAGCTGCTCATAGAAACCATAATCATAATTAGGGATTAGGATTCCAGACGGGCCTACAGAGACTTTCTTTTTTTTTTTTTTTTTAATCCCACATACACCTGAGGCAACAAATGCTCATCATTTATAGAACCCAGAAAGGAAAGAGTCGCTAAGGGATCAAGGCAGGAGGAAAGGGGCTTTATAGGGACAGAGAGAAAGCTTGCTTTCATTTACTTTTCTCCTCGTGCTTAACATCTAGCTGAAAGAAGGGGGAATTGCCAGGCTTGCCTGCCTTGCCCTGCCTCCTCTCCCTCCTGTTCTCCAGCTCTGTCTTCTGTCCTCCTCTTTAACACCAGCCCTCAAGGGGAAGAGGAACCAGAGGCAAAAGGGCTGGAACTCCCACCAGCCCATACTTCTAATCGACAATGATGCCAAAAGAGCAACCAGTACCTGGGACCAAGGGAGCGGAGAAGGAAAGGAGGGAACCCCAGAGGCCATATCAGAAAAGCCAGTAAGAGGAAAATCAACAGCACCAGTGTTTTAAGCTAAAAACGCCTCCGGCAGCCCAAACTGAGTGGGGTGTTCCTGAGAAAAGGGCTGTGAGAAATTAGGCACACAGACAGAAAAGCAACTGAAGCCAACTATGGTTGGCCCTTTGAAAAGTTAAGAAATGGAATAGTTCTTCCCTAAGAATGGGCCCGGGGAACAAAATTAGGAGGAGCTGTGAATGAGGCTGGCTTAAGTGAAAGAGGCTATTGCAGCTCTCACAAAAAAGAAATGATCTCACTATTTAGATCCCTAAATCCAGTTAATTATCTTGATACACTTTGTATTGTGGACTAAAATCAGAACATATGGAAGGTGAGCCATCACCACAACTGAAAAATTCTAAATCAGAGAAAGCCTGGGACTTGTAGTCCTGGCGTAAAACGGTGAAATTTCCTTTAAGTAATCACATCGTATAACTGCAAGACTTAAATTTAGTACCTTACCAGTAAAAGCCATTGCACAGAATCTGCCACCCAGTAAGGTAAGAGATGTCAGGAGTCTGCAGGACAAAGCCAGTTCTCAAGAGAAGTTCTAACCTGGAGAAAGCACAGGGAATCCTTGTCACTGGAGGCATGGACAGTGCCCCTTCCCGGTCTCAGAGCATGTCAAGCAAGTGCTCTTAGAACAGAACTATATCTGCCTTAAAACTAAACCCTGGATTTTCAGGAATCTATGATGTCCACATTAATGCCATTTAATGGGCTCTAATTCTGCTCTGTGTGGGGCTACACGCCTTTACATGTGAACTGTTGGGCTCCCATCCCTGCCTCAAAGAGGAAAAGACAAGTGGAGACGAGTACACACATGGGACAGCAGAAAGGACTACCCCCAGGTGATTAGAATACCCTCAGGGCACCCAATTCTGAGACCACAGGAGCGGCCATTCACGACGAGTTGTGGAAACTGGCTCAAGACTTAGATTGACATGAGTTAATTCAGCTGTAGCGCCAAAATCCACCTATGCACGACCATTATGTAGTCCTGCAGCTCTAGCAAATCTCAAGATAATGAGAGAAGCCGTGCGACATTCAGGGAAAGGCGCTGGGCTGAATCAGAAGACCTAGATTTTTGTACTGACTCTGCCGGCAAATCTCTCAGGGGAAGGGGCAAATCGCTCCCTCTCTGGGACCGAATTTCCTCATCTGTAAAATACAGAGCAGATGCACTCTTCTAGCACAGAATTCCAGCTGACATGGAAACGGAAACTCAAGAGCTGTGTACCTGTCCCCCTACGTCTGGCACAGGGAGCCTCCGCGACATCCCAGTAAACACATTCACAAGCTCCCAAGATTTAATACAGTGGTATGAGCAATGAACCTACTCAGGCACTCTTATGATACCAACACAGTATCATCAGAAGCAACACACTGCACACTAAAGCACATGGAGGGAAGAGCCTTGAGCTCTCTGTTCCTATAGATCAAGAAACAGGTCTCCCTCCTGTCCCCCTCCACGACCCCCAGAACATCGCTGCTATGCCCTGCAGTCACGTGGAATTTCAGATTTCTCCCTCATCTAATTTAATCCTGCGGCACAGCAAGATAACTGCATTCCACCTGGCAAGCTGCTTTGTGAATGACAGCAACGCTGCTCGACAACGGCGTAGGTACCCGTGCGCATGCGCGTGCGTGCATGTGCGTTACGTGTCTTCCTAACTAAGCTCCCAGCACCTTTGGGACAGGAATAAGTCCATCTCCATATGAGGAACGATATTTAACAAGGTGACTGACTCAATACCTGTGAAGCAAAATAAACATTCGTCTGCACAGAGCCTGAGAGGTGCAGCCCACTGAGGTGTTCCAGCGAATGGGGGGCGCTGTCCTGAAATGCCCTCCCAAAGAAAACTCCGAGTGCTACTCCCCCCTCCTCCTCACCTGTGTCTTACTCGGCCGGCACGTAGATTTGAACTTGCCCCTCAGCAAAGCACAGATGGGACAGCTCTTCCTCCCTTTCTACCCTCACACCTGAGGTGTGCTTCCACGTGTATTCTAATGCATCCACGGGATACGGGACCTCTAACGGCGTGAGGAAGAGGAAGGAAAGGTGCCACCAGCAGATATTTTTTTGCCAAACCCTAAATCGATACTATCTGATTTAAATTAAACTATTCTTTTCAGACCCAAAGGAAGTGGGCAGTTGGCCAAGTGGATAGCACAGCCCTAGCAATCAGGGCACAAAGAAATAGACATTCTGTAAGAGGGTACCCAGGCTTTGTCAAAACTCAGAAAATGCACTCAGTGGAAAATTGAACTCGATCTGGAGAACCACTTGGTCCTGCTAAAGAACTACTACATATTACAGGAAGAGTCGCACACCGCGGTCACCCTGCTCACTCCCTTTAAACCGCTCTCTAAACCTGAAGCAACTTCCCCTCTCCCGGTCGCCAACCTATTATCCTCTCTCAGGCTTCAAAAGCTAACAGCCCAAAAGCTACATTTTCTCCATGAAGCCAATTCCTAATAGCATTCCCTAGGAGTGCTCGGCTTCCGAAACTTAAAAGGAGCCAAGAAATCTCAGGCCTCTGAGATTTAACAACTTTGTGTGGTATGCCTGCATGGCCTGCTCTCTTTAACTCAAACTATAATCCCCCCTTTAAAATCTTGACAGTAACGGGAAAAAAAAGGATTATAGAAATGATAAAAACCTATGGTGCTGATACATGAAATCCTGGATCCACTTCTCAATTCATTCAGACTCTCTGGAAAACATTAGGAGAGACATGCTGTATCTGTCTCTCCCTTTATGAGGGAGCTTTTTATTAAGCTGTGTTGACATGGTATCATTTAATGTTCACAGCCTTCCTTAAGCAAATAAGGAGCACTGAGTCTCCTTCAACTGCATCGTTATGTACATCTGCTTCTATTATTTTATCTAGTATCTTTTATCGGTCTCAGGGATCCGCCCACTACACTACTGACAACAGAAATCCAATTCTTAAAAAGACATTTCCATTCATGCACAACGAGGCCATCAAATTATCACCAATAATTCACTTAAGGAAACATCTAGAGTCGTGAGTCATCTTTACTCTCAGATACGATGCACACCATATACAACGGGAAGAAGGGCCACAAGCTTTAACAACAGTCCAACTCCTCCTGGAGGCGAATCGGGAACACTAGCAGTTCTGGCATGGATTTGGATATGGAATGAATATCTGGTGTCATAACAACAAAAGAAGGAGAATCTGTGAAATTGCATTTACTGAGTGTTAGCATCTTACAAGCAATTAACAGGAAATGGCTTGGCTTCATTCACATCAGAGCTACCAATCGCTATTTTTTCAACGCCTTTCCCATCTTTAATGGCATCTTGTGCAGATCCTCAATTTGGGGATGACTGGGTTAGTGAAACGCTAGGTCGATTTAATTTTTTTATTCTCAAGTTCAACTCTGGTGTATGCAAGCCCCCACCCTGATACCAGGCAAACCTGTGATCCCCCACTATAAACAGAGAGGGCTGGGATCTACTTTTTTTTTTTTTTTAATTTATTAATTTGAGGGGCACCTGGGTGGCTCAGTTAAGCATCTGCCTTCAGCTCAGGTCATGATCCCAGGTCATGATCAAGCCCCAAGACGAGCTCCCCGCTCACCCTGCTTGTCCCTCTCCCTCTGCTCAGGCTCTCTCTCTCTCTCTCTCTCCTCTCTCTCTCCTCTCTCTCCTCTCCCTCTCTGTCATGCGCACACACACGCTCAAGTTGGGGGAGTGGTAGAGGGAGAGACTCTTCAAGCAGACTCCCCGCAGAGCATGGAGCCCCCCTATTGGGCTCCATCTCACAAACCATGAGAGCATTATCTGAGCCAACAACAATTCGGATGCCCAACCGACTGAGCCACTCAGGCACCCCTGGGATCTACTCTTTAACTCACTCTCTTCCTCCCTGCTCTGAGCAGTCCATACTCCCCCTGCAACTGGTAGAGAGGGAAAGACAAATGTCTCCCTACATAGCTGGCCATGACTCCTCTAATGCTGAGTGGTGTGTGAATTTTCCTGAGGGATCTCCTCAGCACACAGCTTCTCTGATGTAGGTCTGACCCCAGCCAGCTCTTCCACCCACCCCTTGGCTCCCATTACCAGAAGACAGCCTCGTAGGGATACTCTAACAAGATGGATCAAGACTATCTACCATGCAGTGTTTGCTTCACCCTTGGAGAGCTCCCATGTCCCTGCCAAACTAAACAGAGAATATGTGAGGTGCTCCACCGATAGCCCCTTCTCCTGTCATGTCTCTCTAGTCTTTTCTTCCCAACCCAAATAGGCACAGGGAGAGGGAGGCATGTCTGCCTGAGCAGACATTCAACAAGGAAATCCCAACACTGGTTGTTGCATTCTTGCAGGTACCCCCAATCTATGGATGAGTGTCTTGGAATTTTCCCTTTCACTTCTGATATAAAGCTGATGAGCCTTCCTCCTCACTTTCCCAATGTTCTATGCAGACTAGAAAAGACAGGGGGTGCAGGTAGGGGGTGGTAACTGCTGGCAAAAGGGAAGGTATTGTCTTCTCCTGTTAAACTCATTGGGATGGTGTCTGGCCTCAGATGGTCATGGCTTTCATCAGACTATGAGGTCTTCAGAGCCTCCTATTTTAGCAGGAGCCAGAAGCACCTATTGTAAAACAGCAGAAAAGTCTAGCAATTATTACCAAGAAGTTAATAGTACAGAATCACCCAGTTACCCAGACATTTAAGAACAGAAGCAATAGGGGCGCCTGGGTGGCTCAGTTGGTTAAGCATCTGCCTTTGGCTCAGGTCATGATCTCAGGGTCCTGGGATCAAGCCCTTCGTCAGGCTCCCGGCTCAGCGGGGAAGCTGCTTGTCCCTCTCCCTCTGCCCCTCACCCCTGCTCATTCTCTCTGTCTCAAATAAATAAATAAAATCTTCTTTTAAAAATAAAAGCAATAGTATGAACACTTAAAAAAAAAAAAAAAACTCCTTTCATGTGAGAAGGTCCAATCTCAGTAAGGCACAAAATTCAATATAACCCTTAATTCTTAATTGCTGTTAACATTGACTAAATCCTTAGCATCTTTATTTGGTACCTGTCCATTTGACATTTTCAGACCATTATGTGTTTGACACGTTCCTTAAAGTTGCACTTTTGTTGATTACTTTATGTTTCTGGTTAGGATGGTGTCAGTTTTCCTCTGTTATCCAATAATATTTCAGTATTAAAATTTCTGTTTTTATTATTTAGAGAGATTACTTCAATTGTACTTCCTGTCATTGTGAACTATTAAAATCAAGGCCACCATAATGAGACCCACCTTTAATGGGAATTCTAAATGAGTGATCCCATTTCAGTTTTAATTTATTTCGTTTAGATATTTTTTTAGCCCATTCTAAACAAAGTATTTTGGACAAAAGTATATGTTTGGTTCACAATCTATTAAAACAATAGTAATAATCTATTTGTTAGGTTTTAAGTATCCAACACCTATCTGTAAATCATCTCACGTTGCCTTTACAACAGTCCCACCCACTAAGACACATGCTTTTAATCTGCTTTAGGGAAACATTAAGATACAAAAGGATTTTAAGTTATCACAAGGATCCAATCAGGTTTGTTAAATATGAAGAGACATCGATGAAATAGGGAACTTTTCCTTCATCTCAAGATCCTACAAAAATGAAAGAATATGCTTAATTAGTTGAGAGAACTATTATCTATGTGGAAGCTGAAAGAACTTGACTGGTGTCCTGTTAACTTCTCAATTCCAAACTAAGCCCTTTATGTTAGTTGCAACCTGGATCACAAGATATAGTCCTTACTTTCCAATGATTCCACAATGTGGGATTTTGGATATATCCAAAAATTGTTTCTTTGAATCACTAAACAATTTTGGAGGATAATAAAAAAGCTCACATTTGCACTACCCAGAATCTTTTAGATAATACATAAACACATTATTTTTTTTAATAGAGATAATGGGAGGCATAATGAAAGTTATGCTTCTAAGAGTTTAAATAATTTGCCAAAGGTCTCACCGCTAGTAAGCTCCACACTTGGGCCTTAGCATCAGGTCTTCTCACTTTAAATCCTGCACCTTTTTTCAAAATTCTAGGTGGACTAGTTCTCCCATGGCACTGAGCACATTGTCTTGGATGGGTGTTAGTTAACTCATTTTACAACTTGCAAAGTTCTTACACATACTTTACCTCACTTGATTTTCCCCAACGGCCCCATAGTGAAGATTAAAGAGATGTGATGCTTATTTTTTTTTAAAGATTTATTTATTGTTTTGGACGGGGGGAGGAGGGGCGAGGCAGAGGAAAAAGGAGAGAGAGAATCTCAAGGAGATTCCCCGCTGAGCATGGAGCCCAAAGCGGGATTCACAATCCCATGACCCTGAGATCATGACCTGAGCCAAAATCAAGAGTCAGACACTCCATCGACTGAGCCACCCAGGTGCCCCTGATGTTATGTCTATTTGAACGATGAGGAAATCAAAGCTTAAAAGAAGTTGCTTGTCAAAAGTCTTCTAATTAGAAAATAGCAGAGAGCACTTGGAGTCTTCTGGTTTCTTCTGTAGTGAACATTCCCTCCCTGTGGGCCCCACCGATGTCCCATTCACCCCCTCTGGGCTCCACTGACATCCCATACCCCACTACAATGCAACAGATTTCTCACTCTCTACAGTCCAAGTTCTCACCCTATGGCACAAGAACAAAAAGAAGCCAAGAAGGAAGATGAGCAAGTTAAAGTAGGTCTTGAGACCTTAGAGTCCATGGACCCAGTGAGATTATGCATCTCTGGAAACACAAGAACAAGGAAAGGAAGTGGCCAGCAGCAAGAGGAGAGCCGAAACAATGAGACAGGGTAGGCTGCAGGAGAACTGCTCAGACTTGCCTGAAGATCTCAAAGGGAGCCCTCCCACACGGCCACAAGGTGGGCATGGCAGCGCAGAGATCCTGGTCCTCTCCCCAGGCAGAGGATGAAGGCAACACCGAGCCACATAAGGACAAGGCCTGTCTGGAGCCAAAGACTGCAACAAAAATCGACACACCAACAGGGCATTGCCATAGCAGCCTTGACCTCAAAGACACTCCCCTTTTCCGAAGGAAAAAGGAAATGGTGATTTCCTCACTGGCTTCATTACGTGTGGCTTCACACCTAAAGCAGAAGCCAAGGGAAGTCAAAACTTTAGCTCGCGTAGGCGACGCCCCTCATCCTCCTAAGACGAAGACGATACCCAACAAAGAAGACCTGGAAGGCTCCTCTGTGCCTTTGCTGAGCCTCTCCTGGGGTCTGTTCTTTGTGACTCACCCAGTTCATTCCTAGAAACTACCAGGAAGAGAAGGGAAATGTCCTGTAGATGTATGCTCTGGGAGACTCAAGGCTGTGAGTTCCACACTTACAGCCATTATGTGAAATATAATTTGGCATTATTTCTGCTGTTATCTAGAAGGGAGTAAGTTAACATGGATAAGATAATGTCTCATGTTTAAAGAGCAAACCTGGAACAAAGAGTTAACTCCTATTACCCACTCAGTAAGTGGCTTTGTGACAGATACCTGGCAATTCTTTTTACAGTATAATAACCACAAGGCCCTGTGAGGAAGCTATTATACCCGTCTCTCATATAGGGAAACCGAAGCCCCCAGAAGGAAAACAATTTGTTGAGAGAGGAGAAAACAAGTATTCAAACCCAAGACTTCAGGTGAAATCCCAGTTCTGCTAAATAAACATTGCCTCAGGAAAGAAGTATCCACAGTCATGTCCTGGAGATACCAGGCATATCCTCCCAGCGAACATCACTTCACATGGCCAGAACCTTTGAAGGTGGTACACTGGATCAATGCTGCAGCTTGGAAGGTCATCGCCATGGTTTTAAAACTCTGGAATTCGGTAATGTAGAAAGCTAGGCAACCTGTAATTTGAGATTGGCTGCCTCTATTGACAACGGGTCGCTGGAAATTTTGCACAGTTAGATACGTACGTGAGCATTCTAAGAGCAAACCACTTTTACTGATCTCTGGTCCCCTCAATCTTACAACACAGATAGCAAGATTGAGGAATGTAAAGGTAAGCTCTAAATGCTCAATAAAACGGCTGAATGACCAAAGCTTCGTTTGCTTAATGCTTAGCCACCTGCAAAGTGCTTACCAAGCCACAAATCTGCAGCACGATGTGTGCCGTACCCTGCAAGCACAGTGCACTGGGTGGTTTTCACTAGGATGGAATGGCAACAGTGGCCGAAGAGCGTCATAGTATCTATGGCAAGACAGCATGCTCCCAAAAATGTGGCAGACCGTGAGAATCCTGAGGTTTCTGGTCCCTGAACCACTGTCGGAGAATACGTCCCTTCTATTGGTGAAGAATGGACAAGAAAGACGAGACTGCTGTTCCCAGAATATCGCTGCTTTAGCTCACTCTCAGAGAGGCATCTGCTTTGTGTGGGAGCTGTGATTCCCTTTCCCCTCCCTGCCATCCTCTGGTGTTCTTGAAAAATGACAGAAGAAACAATAGCTCCACAGAAGTTATTTTCGCAAGCCCAATGCCAAATGAGGACTGGCAAATCTGGGCAGAATTATAAGGGACGGAGGGAGGGGAAACAGCTCACACCACAGATCTGCTCTGAGGGGGGTTTTGTGTAGACCATGGGGATGCCCCCTGGGTGGATGGAAACGTTTATTAATGTCTGTGATGGAGTCATGAAACCACCTGACCAAGGCACTTCCAACCCCCGGCCACGCAGGCAACTTTGTTCTCTACACAGGAAGACATTCCTAGAGGAGCGTCCTCACATGCTAGGAAGTGGTTGAAAAGGTGGTTTTTTTCTCCTATTCCAATGACTGACAAATCCTTTCTACCATGTTCCTGGTGGTTCCAATGCTGGAGGACCCCCCCCCCGCCCCCGGCCCTTACAGTCCTATTTATGAATATCAGCAGCCAGCTGCTAACAGGGAAAACAGCTCCAGGTGTTGAGGGCAAGAACTCTCCATGAGTAGCATTTTCCCTCTGAAACACCACATTTCTGAGATACTGTCACTGAAGCATCCTTAATTTTCTGCAGATTTTTTATGTCACAGTGTGAATAAGAACCTTAAGCTCAAGGAAGAGTCCATTCACAGAAAAAAAGACGAGCCACCCAGAGAGCCCGGAACCACTTTCACGGATCTCTGGTCCCCTCAACCTTATAACACAGATAGCAAGACTGCGGAACGCTCTAAGACTCCAGCGTTCAGACACACAGACCCGGATGGACGTCTGACCAAGAACAAGGGACCAGGCTCATGCACCGTGGTGCACAAGGGCTGCAGAAATACACCAAGGAGGAATTTTAATGAGTTGTTCCAGGCAGAGAAATACCTCTAGTTAAAAATCACCCTAGGTTCAAAACTGGATCTTAAAGATCATTTGCCACCTTTATATTTTAAACACACAATAAGGGAATTTCTGGATTTTAAAGATAAAAACTATTGATGCACATTCATTGTGTAGAACTTGAGCAGATTTCAGACATTTTATCTCAGTAATAGGTTTTGTTGGAGCTTTTTGGTACAAACATCAGATTATTGATGTTCTTGACACAGGATCATTTTTGACTGGTCCTAAAAAAAAAAATGCAGAAAATTTTCAACTGCTTTCAGAAAACTGCCCTAAAAAGACGTGAACAAACACCCCTCATTCTATATCTAGTGGGTGAGGGGTAGGCTGCGTGGAGAGATACGGGGAGGAGTGGAGTACAGGACACGGTGAGTACAGCTAGTGGTTTACAATGGGATGCCATCGGCCAACCTCTGTTTTATAGATAAGACCCCGAGGCATGAGTCGCTTGCCTCAGCTAAGAAGTAAAAGAGCTAATAAGACTTGGTCAGGTTTCTTCTCTCAAAATCTACATTCTTTCCACCATTTGACTTCTTACATATTTGAGATTTTTTTTTTTAATTTCCATTGTGTGTAAGGGAGATGGACTTTCTTTGTCCAGCTGGTTAAGCAGCTTGTTTTTACTACTACAGCTTGTATAGTATTTCTTTTTTTAATTTTATTTGAGAGAGAGAGAGAAAAAAAAGAAGAAGAAGAAGAAGAAGCATGAGCCAGGGGAGAGGCAGAAGCAGACTCCCCGCTGAGGAGGGAGCCTGACGCAGGGACCTGGGATGCCAGTATTCTGGGATCATGACCTGAGCTGAAGGCAGACACTTAACTGACTGAGCCCCCAGGCACCCCTATAGCTGGTGTGCTCTTTAAATGCATTCACACACAAAGATGCAATGTGTATGGGTTTCCTAGTTCTGTAAAACAGACTACCCCATGTTCAGTGGCTTCAACAGACATGTATTAGGCTCGGTTCTTCAGATCAGAAGTTCAGCACATCATGAAGCTGAAATCTGGTATTGGTTGGACTGAGTTTTCATCAGGAGGCTGGGGGGTGGGGGGGGTGGGGAGAGGGAACCCACTTGCAAACTGATTTTCATCATTAGAATTCAGTTCTTTATAGTTAGAAGACTGAGGTCCCAAGCCAGCAGGAGTGCACCAAATCCTTCTAGGCTCTCTTCAATCATCAAGACAAAACTCTCTGCTTTTAACAGAACTGATGTGATTAAGTCAGGCTCACGTGGATTATCTCCCTATCTTAAGGTCAACTGAAACTCCATATTCACAGTACCAGGGATTACTCAGAGTACACAGGCAGTAACGGTCAGAGACGGGATCTTGAGGACTGTATGGGAATGTTGCCTTCCACATTATGCTTTAAGGCCATGTTTCTTCCTGCCGCCCCCCTCCCCCCCCCCCCGCAACACTGCCTAACTACAAAAACGATTCTATCTGAACTATCCATGATCGAGTGGCATGGACACAATTATAAACTTTCACAGAAACAGCTTCTATTGCTTGAAACAGAAGGCTTTTTTTTTCCCCTAATTTAATCACTGCATCATTGCTCATTATCAGACTAAACTTAGTCCACTATCCCCCAATAACTAGCACATCACCATAAAAAATGAAAGGGGATCAGAGGCTTCCGATTAAAGGTGGGCACTACACCTCCCTTCCTTTCATGCAATACCCCACTACAGTGGAGGTAAGGGAGTGTTTTAGATGGCTGAAATCCTCAAGGTCAAGAGGACTCGGATGACCACAGCTTCAATCTTGCAAAAGCTCCAAGTGGCAAGAGAAAAGGTGAGTGACCAAGCCAGCCTGCAGAGGGATCCTAATATTAGCACCCATGTGAAGTCCCTCTGAAGCTGGACTCTGTTAAGGTTGCAGAGTCTTGGGTTCCTAAGTCAGAACAGGTGTGTTCAATCCCCAAGTGCTCCATGTGCTTATCAACTTCAAGTAGCCCATTGGTCAATCCATTTTGTTTTGGAACATGTATCAGTTCTCACATGTTCCGGGAATCCCAAATTCAAAAAAAGAGCAATTTATTTATTTTATGTTAGGAATCCAAATGACAACATGTACAGGAGACAAATACCACACACTGGAAAAATCTGATTGGACTCGTTTGGTTTCTTTCCATTAAATGCAATTATTTGTCATCAAGATTTCATACATTTTTTGATTTTAGATGGTGCTGTAATGTTAAACGTGTAAATTTATAGTACACATATAAACATGCAAAATTAGCTCACATGACCAACTTGTTTTACATTGTTTAACTTGTAAATTTAAAAAAAAATTAGTTTTTCCCTTGTGTTATAGATTTCTTTTTCATTGTGGTGAAATGTATAAGGAAATTAACCCACTTTATTCATTTTTAAGTGTACAGTTCTGTGGTGTTATGTATATTCACGATGTTGTGTTACTATCAGCACAATCCAGCCACATTAACTCTTCAAAACTGAAACTCGACCCATTAAACATGAATTCCTATTTCCTCCCCCCCCCCCAACCCCTGGCAACCACCATTCTACTGTGCCTGGGAATTGGACTACTCCAGGTACCTCGTACAAGTCAATAACACAATTATTTGTTCTTTTGTGACTGACTTATGTCACTGAGCATAAGGTCCTCAAGGTTCATCCATATTTATCAGGTTTCAGCACCTCCTTTTGAAGTCTGAATATCCTACCCTACGTATAGACCACATTTTGTCAACAGACACTGGATTCCTTCTTCCTTTTGACCATTGAGTGGACATGTTTTAAACTGCCTCCCCCATCTCACCCCCATTCTTAACATAACTGTCTTATTGAGATAATGGCAACTTATTTTGGCCTTAGGAAAAAAACAGAAATCTTTTCTGGAAACACAGCAACAGAGGCTGACTGTAGAAAGTGAGAGGCAGGAGATCACCCTGCCTCTGACTATGGGTCTTTCAGGACTTTCCAAGGTAACCCCACACTTCCTCCTCCCTAATGTGGCTGGACCACCCTCATTTTCTCAGAGGTATTTAAAAAGTACTTCCCGTCGGGGCAGCTGGGTGGTTCAGTCGTTTAAGCGTCTGCCCTCAGCTCAGGTCATGATCCCAGAGTCCCAGGATGGAACCCTGGGTTAGGCTCCCTGTTCAGTGGGAAGTCTGCTTCTCCCTCTCCCTCTAACCCTCCCCCTCAACTCATGCTCTCTCTCAAATAAATAAATAAAATCTTTAAAAAAAAAAAAAAAAGGAATTCCTGTCATTACCAACTTGGGAAAAAGTAGAGCTAAAGCTCAGTTCGATTAGTTAAAATACTGAATTACAGTTTTTTTAAAAAGCAAAGCAATCTTATTACTTTCCTACCTCTGGGAATCTAACAAATGGTCAGTGGAGTCTTAGGCTCATATTCTAAGGAACACAGGAGAATCATCATTACCATATTAAGTGCTAGGATGGAAATGGAGTCTTCTGAAGTACTTGAGGACACTTGAAAATAGTTTACACTCTAAGATTTTTAAACATACCACATCCTCCACAATATCACTCAGCTATTAATTCAAAGCATTGATAAAGGTTCACCAAGATAAGCTTTAGCCAACACTTGAGGTTAACAGGTTTTATTTTATCATTAAAATTCTTTACTATGAACAAATTTTTTAAAAGAAAACTGAAAATATTTGAAGGAAAAAATAAAAGCAGATATACAATGGATGGGTATATTTAAACTCTCTAGGTCTAGATAAATAACTTATTTGTAACCAACAAAATTAGTAAGAAAAAGGATGAATTAAAAAAAAAGAGAGAGAGAGAACTCCCATCATGCAGTATCAGCTTAGGGGAAAGAGAAAAGCAGTAACATGACCAAATTTTTGTCAGAAGAATAAGTGATCAAAGACAAAGGCAAGCTAGCAAACAATGAAATATCAAAAAACCCAATAAAAAATCCCTCAAGCTTGATAATGCTTTATGTTGGAAGGTTGTCTATTATTCAGTTCCAACCCTCAACTTCAAAAGTGTAGTGAGAAAGAGATGTCTGCAGCTTTGAATCACTGAATGATAGCACGTAAACAAACCCATCCTCTCTTTCATTTGTTTTCCCTGAACATTTTCAAATTGACAAGTGCTAGAATTCATCAAGATCATTACTCCCCACCTGGATTTGACATCTTTAAAGGAGGGGGAAAAAACACATTCCTTTTCTATCTCATGAATATATTCTGCAGAGATGCAAACAAACCAGCAGTAAAAATAAGCACAAAGAACACTCTTAGAAACAACCCCTCTAGCCTGTGGATAGCAGCCATTTTGCATCTTACCAGGACTGTGAAGGCCCCTCTGTGTTAAAGATGGACCAGGCAGACATCACAAATGCTTAAAATCCTTCCTTTCCCATATCGTTGTGGCTCTATCTTGGGAGTTGTGTGAAGAAAAACAGACTAGTTCTAAACCTTCTTGTTTCTGGGAGCTGTGCTCACTTTGCAATCAGAGGAGGCTGGGATCTAGGGAAGAAGTCATCCAACAGGTGAGGTGTAAAAATCAAAGAATTACCAAGGAGAGAAAACACGGAGAGCAAATTAGCCAATTACTCCTCTTTGTCGTCCCCCAAATTTTTGTTTTAAGCAAAAACAAAAATAAGGCACATAAGCATTTTCAGAGAATGATTATTCTCCTTAATGAGGTATATATTAAACATCTTTCAGTTAACCAAAGAGTAGTTATTGGTGCCTACTGTATGCTGCCTGCCGGGAATGAGAATCACCTTTGGAAAATAAGTCTCTCTACCCTCCAAGGGCTAGCATTCTGTTGGAGGCAAAACCCATGACCTCTCCCTCTTCTCCTGTGGGAAAGGGGTCATTTACAGTATAGAATCCCAAACACCTTAGTCTAGCAAAACTACTGCCAACAGGCACGGCTGTCTTCTCCGGTTTCCATATCACTTCCCCAGGAAGGCTTCTTCAAACCCGGCTGTTACATCTACCTCGTCTAAATCCCTTACAGTAATTGTGCTCAAAGGTCCACAATCCAGGGGAAGTGGCACTGTGATTCTGTTCAAGCCTGCCTGAGCCCATCAGCAGGAAGGAGCTTTGCTGGGTATATTTCTATCAACAGGGAACACCATGTGTTGTGCTCCGTGTTTGCTGAATCAATTTTAAAATAAGACCCAAAACTGGTGTGATTCTTTGCTTTCTTTCTGCTGGACTTGCCATTGCACTGGTTTGTCCCCTCCTCGAGTCCCCTCCACCTGCTGACCCCCTTCTCATTCCCTGCATCCCCAACCCATGGACAAAGGCAGTGGTTCCTCCAGCTGTGACTTTTGGAAGTTACGTCTGGGGAGTGGGTGAGTTTTGTTTGCTTCTTCACCCCCCCCCCATACCCCAGAGTTCACAATAGGACTTCAACAAACAGCTAGATTGGGAAACCGCTGGACCTTCCACAGGTTCCATTTTTCTCAGTTCTAGTAGCCTAGCCCACTGGCTAGCGCACTTCTGCGTATCCTACACCCACTGTGCCATGAGTGTTTATTTTGAAGGTAAGTCTGGACTCACCGTGTGACCTTTGGATTAAGCAACACCTATGGATTCTTCCTTGAATGTTATTCCTTCATTTATTCTATTTGTTCAACAACAAGTATTTACTTAGCTTCTTCCAAGAGCTCAAAGGGACTCTTGGCTTCATAGGAAGGATTGCCCACTAACAACTTACTCTTGAACTCTTTCCTCCCAGGAGGATTTTTAAAGCATAGAGCAATTATGTAGGATTCCAATTCAGGACAAAGTGGGTGGTAACTTACATTTTTAGCTCTTAAGTGGGTGCTCATAGCCATACGTAGCCCGAGTGTGGAGATTATATACTAAATTTACAACAAGGCTCATCTATACAGTATAATTGTGGATTTCTAAGTTTTAGTCGCCAAGCCACAAGAAATGAGGGAGCTATTCAGAGAAGCGGATTAGTTTAGCAAATATTCTGTTCTCCCCAACATCAGATTTCAATAAATCGGGCTGCAACTGAGAAAATGTTCCACTCTTATCCCTACAGATTTGAGGATTTGATATTCTCTGCAGTTCCTACTGGACGTTTTGCCTCCCACCTTCCTCCAAAGGGTGACTGACGTCCTTCACTATTGTTACGGTTTTTCCAAATACGCCAGCCCTCGGGTGTGACCCACTCCTGCACCTGGAGTCTCCATCAGTTCCAAGCAACCATCTCCATAGAAAAAGTGGCCATTGGTAATGAATGTAAAATTAAATGGCAGAAGGACCCTTTAAGAGCGAAAACAACAGCTCCGACTATGAAAACAACAAGTCCTAACAGCGGGTGGGATCTCCCTTGGTCCGTGCGGAGGAAAACGTGGTCCCGTAAACTAGAGACGAATCTAAGGCAGAGCCCTGGTTCGGAAGCTCTAGTGCAACATCCGGCTTTTGTTCGCGTCCAGAAGCGTCTTTTAGAAAAAGAACAAGAACCCAAAACACATCGAGAGGAAGGGGCTCAAACACTGCCTTCTAATTAGATCGCTCACATCCCTGGAGGAAAAGGAAAATGGATCTGTCTACTGTTTCCTTAAAATCCGCCACTGGTTTATCTGAAACCCTTCAAACAAACATCCTAATAGTGCACTGTACTTGAGTTCAAAAGTTCAACAGTATCTGGAGAAATGGGGATCCCGGAGGAGAGGACGGTCTGGGGGCTGCAGGGGAGAGAAGCCGTTACTGGAGCTTGCTCCTCCCACGCAGACCATCTGCAAAAGCTTAGGTCTGCGCCGCCATGCTGACCTTCAGGCCCAGGGTCGTTACTCAAGCTGCACCTGCCCAGGATTAGGTTTCCTGCGCGTGAAGGATTGTTTCTTCCCTTTCGTCCCTCCGCAGACGGCGGTCACGTGATCCGGCGGCAGGCCGGCGGAGGGAGGAGAGGCAGGCGGCCCCTCGCAAAAGGGCTGAGCTGGGGACAGGAACTGGATGATTCAGCTCCTTCAAAAACCTGTTCCTGAAAGGCTTTTGCATGTTTTTATCACTTCTTGTTTCAGCTCACAGATAATTAAAGCCTGTCATAGGGAGCTCTAACCTGGAAAATAGACCATCTCTATGACTCATTAGAGCCCATAAGAATGAATGGGCTTCATTGTCTCTTCTTTTTTCCCCTCTGACCCCAAAGGCCACGAAATCTATGGTTTCTGAGCTTGCTGAAAAACAAGGGGAAACTCTGAAAAGTAATGCGGCATCTCCCTCTGACCAGAGATACGGTTTCAAGACAGACATCAGTTGCACCTGTTTGCCAGGCATTTCGCTAATCCAAGGAATACATCCATGGCATTCATAAAATAACCTCGGACAACCATTTCATCAGTGATGGGGTAAACTCTTAGATGCACTTTTACTGTAAGAAACATCTTCAGGCGGAGAAAGGGGTGGTGAATTTACACAACATTTGTGTATGACATAAGAGATTCTACCTAAGAATACATTAACAAAGGAGTCTATCAGGAAACAGTTACACACGAAAACCACGTTAAATATTTTGGGGAAGGATAGGATTATTCTAGCTAAAATTCCTAATGAGGAATCACGGCTTTCCTTCAAAAGAACAGTTCTATATTACATGTAAAGAAAACACAGAGAGCTATATTTATACAAAACACTTCCCAACGGTTAATCGAAACTCCGTACGCCTCCTTCGATCGGAGTGAACCAGGAGGATTGGAGGATGGTCAGACCTTCCCAGACCTCTGAGGGTCACACATCAATGCAGGGGTCACCCAGTTGCTGGGCAGTGATTTTCCTCCTAAGAATGTCAATCAATCCTGCATAGCAAGAATGCTATTGGATTTTACAGACACACACACACACACACACACACACACACACACACACACACACACGGAGCCGGTACATGCCACAAGTGGGATCCTCCAGCCGAAACACCACCATGAGATTAGATGAGCATTAAGTGGAAAAGCAGGCTGGTTTAGATTTGACTACAGAGTTATCAGAGGTAGCAAAATAAAATTAGGATTTAAGAAAACAGAGCACTTTTCATTGCCATCCACCCCCTCTCCCGTACCCGAAAGTGCCAACCTTGACTGTGAGCATACTAAGACACTTAAAGGCTGACAGAAAGAAACTCCCATCTACTGCACTAGCACTTCATACAGGGAAATAGCAACTGTTGGTGCCCAGGTGTTGAGAAGCGTCTGCCTTACTTTTCAGCACTAAGACAAGACAGGCTGAACACAGTGCCCAAGTGAAGGCCCAAATGACTCTGAACACATGAGAAATAGAATTCTTTCAAAATACCCTGCCTGAAGTGCCTCGTTTTGGATTACAAAATGGATTTTATACATTTCAGCTTGAAAAGAGAGAAAGAAAGAAAACAGGCAGATCCGTTTATTTTCTGAGCACAGTATTAATGACAAGATGACATCACCGACAGCCAATCAGAAAGCCCTCTGGTGTCTGGTGTTCTAACACCATTTCATATTTATGGATAAGCACCAGAAGGGTGTCAACCCTAAGCCGCATTTCCCTCCCTACTCACTTCTAAATAAAGTGCCTGCTTTCAGTCAGCAGCCAAACTGCCAAAAAAAAAAAAAAAAAACCTCTTCACAGTCACTCTTCCTCCTCATCCCAGCCGGTTTTCTGACAATCCCCAAACAGTAAGTGGAAGGCAGGGGACAGTAGCTGGAGCCTTGTGTCATTGCGTCCTGCAAAGCTGAACGCACTCTAGAGCTTTAAGACAGTCCTTCACTGACAAACCAAAGCCAAGGATTCATCTGTGAAGCCCCTAGAAGCAGGAGGGACCATACTGTCAATGACAGTGTCAAGGCTCTTGGACCCAAGAAACAAACACAACCGTTTTCCCTATTTTTTTAAACTATTATCTACTCATACCACTTCCAACCCCCCAACCTGAAGCCATTTTTAAGAAAGGAATGAGAAAAGTTCATTCTGAAATAATGAATCCTTGGCCAGTGCAGACCCAAGAGTCCAGGAATTCAGCTTCCCAGCCCCCAAGACCAATGGAGGCCAAGCCTCACCATGGATCCCAAGAGCATGGGGCCATGGGGACAAATCCTACATGTCTGTGATGGTGACACGGCTCTCAAGGCTGGGGCTAACTGCTGAGCTGCTTGGAGATGTGGTGACCAGAGCAGGAGCATGGCCCAAATTGTCTTCAGTCTAAAAATCAACATGAACAGAAATGGAGGACACCATTAAAATTCTAGGCGGCACACAGGAGAGGTTTACGGCCCCCGTGAAAAATCCCTGCCCTGTTCAACTGCAACATCCACACTGCTCTCACACTTCTCCCCAAACCTTGTCAAGAAATGAATATAGCCCTTTTCCTTTTCCACACCCCTCACCATCTGATGTTGTATCGGGATTGCTGGATCAAGCCCAAGCCCAGAATTATAACATGTAATAAAATATGCTTGGCCATGCAGCAAAGATGACAGAATTTGGCATGCTGGCCTGGAGCCAGAGTGACAGATCTTAAGCTGATGTTCCTTTCCTACAGATTTAACAATGTACAAGGAGAAAAAAAAAAAAAAAAGACTCTACTCAAAGCAAATTCAATGTCTACGAGCTTCCTTTGGCTTGGAACACACCACCCCCCATGCCAGAAACATGCCAATAGAGTCATTAGCCTGTACTTTTTCATAATTAACATGCTTCAAAGGTAAACTCAGATTCAAAAGTATGAGGAGTTGGGGTCCTCCCTGCTTAGGGGGCCACATAATCAGAATCATCTAACTGCCCTTACATATATACCCACAGAAGCCAACACCAAGATTCTCCCTGCCACATGGAATCCCCAGTCAAACCAGGCGTATCACAATAGAAGGAGAAGACAGTTGCGTGTGAAGCAAAGAATCTGACCTAGGACCTCTAAATCCTTAAGTCATTTGAGGCTTAAGAGAGAAAAAGAAAAAAAAAAAGTGGAAAAAGTTTTAAATGCCTTATTAAAAAAAAAAGAAGAAGAAGAAGAAAAAGAAAAAAACCATAAGGGGGGAAAAAGTTCCTTTGTCCCATATGCTAAGCAATGGGTGTTCTCATTTTGAAAGTTATAAAAATTCACCAAGACAAAAATCCAAAGCAAGGCATGAAAATCTGAGCACTCAGAAAAGGAACAAATCAAAAGGCAATATGCTAGTATCATAAATCCAAAAATAAACATTTAAGTAAATGTTTCAAAAGGGCATTCTTCCCAATACCCTTTCCTAAGACAAATGGAATCCTTTCCAAAACCTACCTATTAGAAGGCCTCGTTACTACTCTCTAATCTTGGTGCTGCATGGTAATTGGCAGAAGGGAAAACTAATTTGGATCATCGGAAAACCATTTACATTTGGTTTTTAGTTGTATTATATGGGGGTGGTAAGCTGGCAACCAATTTCCCTCCCTAATTACATTTAGTTTAGAATTTTCAATTTTATATTCCCTCAGCACAAACCAGCTAACAACTGCAGACAGTGACTGGCTGGCAACAGGAAAAAGCCAATTGTTTTGGGGGGTTGTTGTTTTTAACTGTCATAGATAAGTTGTCCAGACATCATTAATCATGTTGACAGAACCAGCCTCAGGGAAGGGGTACAAGGGCTGGTAAGCACCCAGAGGCCCAGATTTGCCACTGACGTGTGCGCACAAAGGTGTGAGCAAATGTGGCCAGGTGTACGAGGCACTGTGACATCACAAACCAAAACGATGTCTTTCCTTATAAACTCTCCCCTTACTCAATTTTCCATGCTCATTACCCTGCTTCTTCCCTGCCCCGCCCGTCCCAGTTCTTCAAAGGTAAAGCTGTTGTTTCCCTTTCTTCAATCTCTAATTCAAATCCAACATATTCACAACACAGTTACGAAGGTCAGAAATGGCAGGGAGGATCTGGACTCCAATTCTGATTCCAGAGGCTACACATTGAGATTACGTGATAAATCAGAATATTTGCAGAACCAATGCCCAGTGATGTCATCCAGTAGACAAAGGTGAACCCAGGCCAAGAATCCATTTTTTAAAGTAAAGAAAGCCCTCATGTGTGCTGATGTCTCCAGTGTCTGCTGCCTCTGCCATTTTTACAACGAATTCTTTCCTCGGTCTTACCCAGCAGTTGGCACCTAAGCTACCGCATGAGGCATCCTTCTACTCTTCATCTCATCTAGCCTTTGTCTTTCATTCAAATCAATCCAATCGTGTATTTTTTTAAATGGAATCCCTTTGTGGAATGCAGAAGCATCCCATTTGCTTCCGAAATTCACAAGACGAAGTTTAGAAAATGTATGGAAGAGGTATTCCCAAAATATGACAACAAGGCATAAAGAACAGACATCTTTCCTCTTGGGACAAATCAACGCTCACATTGAGTATGGGCAGTGTCTTCATTATGCATTGGAAGTGTACGACAGATGAAGATAGGTTAGAGATTTGAGGGGGAAAAAGTCTTGTCTCATTCAAGAGACACATTCCCAGGTGCATTGTCAACTTGGGGGTGGGCATAGGGGAGAAGCATTTTTAAATCAATACAAATTACCCTTATACACAACACAGGATCACTTAGGCATTTTTACATATAGAGAAGACAAACTGAAAAGACAATTTTATAAAAGTAAAGCCAAGGTCATAGAATAGAAAGATTATGTGGATTCAAAATAAAATAACACACACACACACACACACATCACTTTCTATTTTTAAGAAGAGTCTAGTTTAACAAGAGGCAACTTGACTCCCTGCTCCTTGGATAAACAATGGAAACAATCCATTTGCCCAACCTAGTGGAGTAGACATCTATGGGCCTCACCATTTACCCCCCACATCCTGTCCCCCAAAACAGGAAGTGAACCACAGAGCTGAGTAACTACTCTATGATTTTCAAAGGAAAAAGAACTCAAGAGGTAACTTTCTGTTTTGAAACAATACAGTCCAAGAGAGTCAAATTGTCCATTCTGTTGATAATGTCCTAAATCAGTTCTTATAAACATTTCACCTAAATAGTTTGCATCTCAATGTACAGGATTTGGCTTCTGTGCAAAAATTAGGTCTCTTATTGGGAGCAGCACATTCATAGTCACATTCTCTCCCACTCCCAGTTAACAGGCTGTGTCTGCATAGAATGTAGAGAACATTCATTAGAGAATAAAGGAAGACGGTTACATCATTACAGGTCATGTTTTCCACACACAGAAGATAGAAAATGAACGGGTGTGGAAAAGGGCCACGCATGGTAAAGGTAGAGTTAAGAAGCCCATTTCTTTCTTTCTTTCTTTCTTTCTTTCTTTCTTTCTTTCTTTCTTTCTTTCTTTCTTTCTTTCTAAGATTTTGTTTATTAGAGAGAGCAAGCGAGCGCGCGGGTCAGTGCACACGAGCAGGGGGAGGGGCAGGCTGAGGGAGAAACAGGCTCCCTGCTGAGCAGGGACTGCAGCGACACGGGACTCGATCCCAGGACCCTGGGATCATGACCTGAGCCGAAGGCAGGTGCTTCACCGACTGAGCCACCCAGGAGTCCAAAGAAGCCCATTTCTTAATAGGCATACAGGAGGTGAATAGGTTCAATGTACCAAAGCATCACTCCTGGTTTCTCTATTTACTGGTTTTCGTTCTTACCTTTCATCTAATTATAGCTGAGCCACTAGATTTGGCAAGAAGGCTTGGATATGAATTTCATGAAAACATAAAACTATTACTAAGATACTTATTTACCCAGGCATATAATCCCAATCGACAACCATCACACTTTAGGAATCTAAGGGGCACCCTGCATTCCGAGTGCTTAACTCTTCAGTACAAAACAAGTTGTCTATGCTGGAAATGACCTTCTAAGAAGAAAAACCAACTGCAGGTCATATTCGGAGGCCTGGCTAATCCTTGCCTGCAAATCACCACGCCATCATACGAATAGCTAGAGAGCTGCACAAATAATTCCTTAGACCATCTGCCTGTTCTGGTAACCCGAAACTTTAGATACATCCTCCTATACATAAAGAATTTTGCATTATATTAACAGACCTCCATTATGCCTTGGGTATTTGTGACGCCATTCTTAAAACTGGAGTCCTATTGAGAGATAGAGACACACACATGTTGGAAAGAGGATTAATACCAATTGACATTCTCGGGGCCACTGTGACTGCTTTGCCCTATAGGATCCTGCCCTGCTCAGGGGATGAGTGGGGACACACAGGCAGCCCTCACCTGCTCGCCAATCCCAAGCCCTGGAACCAGCAGAGACATCTTTTTCCAATTAAGTCTGTTGCATCCCTTTAACTGAAACATCCTCACTGGGTGTGTTATTGCAGGGATATCTGGAGATTACAAATAGACACGTTTAAAACTTCCACACACACACTTCCTCAGACAACAGACCCAAAATGGAATCACTTATGCTAAGCCCCACATCACTAAAATCAGTCTCAACTTACAGTATTGGTTCTTCCAGCAACGTAACCTTAAACCAGTCGGGCAAGGATCACCTGATCTGCCTTAGTCAGGCAATTCCCCTGACAGACCCCTACCACCCTCTGAGGAAAGGAATCTTGTAATAACCAACCTGCCTTTCCCCCCAGAGTATAATTTCCTTATTCCCACTCCCTTCTGCTTATAAAAGTCTTTCATTTTGCATATCTTCTCTGAAATTTCTTTCTGCTAGACTGGATGCTGCCAGATTCCTATTGATGTTTGCTCAAACTCAGTTTTCATAAACCTCAGTTTAGCTTTTAAAACACATATACATCTATTCTATAGTTGTATATCATTTCAATATCAGACTTGAGTCCACCCACCCAATTTCTGTCCTGAATACATGTGAAGACATTGAGCTCACCCACCTGGTACTTAGGAGGGTCTCTACGAATGACTCCTGAGTCTAAATTATTTGAAAGGAGAGGAAAGAAGATCCACCAAGAAGAAGAGATAAAGAAAGAAAAGAATTAAGTCAACAGGAGGTAAAGAGAAGAAAAATGTAATGAATGTCTACGGACAACATGGCAGAGAGAGGACAAGACTGGCAGGAATGGACTCACACAAGGTTATCTTCAGCGTGCCATCCATTAACCTATGGGCAAAATAATTTCAGTGCTTTAAGCATGGAGTGGTTAGGCCAGAGTCATGGACTCATCCAAATGGGAATCACACGGTATTTGTTCCAGGGCCAACTTTTGTACTTTACTCAAATTAGCATTTTGCCTATGCTTCCAACCAGTCACAAGGGAGGCCAGAGCTCTGGGGCGTATACACAGAAATCCGTCTCCTCCACCACCACCACCACCACCATCATCATCATGGCAGGAGGGAGAGAGCTCCAGGTACCTGCTCCCCCTGCAATGGTCCTTCAGCATCAAGTTTACCCAGGAATGAAAGCGCAGCACTGAATCATGACCATCCCGACTCCGTGGCCAACCCGTGTTGCCCAGCACCCCTCAGCTACACGTGTGTCGCTGCTCCTGCTCCTGGGTGGAGGACAGGGGTTCGCCTGAGGTCCTAAGCAGGACAGTTAGACAAATGAGCCTTGAAACTTATCTTGAGGGGTGCCTGGGTGGCGCAGCGGTTAAGCGTCTGCCTTCGGCTCAGGGCGTGATTCCGGCGCTACGGGATCGAGCCCCACATCAGGCTCCTCTGCTATGAGCCTGCTTCTTCCTCTCCCACTCCCCCTGCTTGTGTTCCCTCTCTCGCTGGCTGTCTCTCTCACTGGCTGTCTCTGTGTCAAATAAATAAATAAAATCTTTAAAAAAAAAAAAAAAAGAAAGAAACTTATCTTGAAACTGAGAGGAAAACGTTTGCCTTATTCAAATGGACACCCTTCAAAATTCCACATCACATTCATAGTCTTTTGCCCAAACTCCTGAGTTGACTAGTTCACATGACAGTCTAATGTCCCCACAGTATTAAGTAAACCCAGCGGTGTGGGTACTGTAACAATAATCACTAGCTTTGCTTCTTTATTAGTGGCTTTATAGAGAAACTGCATTTTTTCAAATGAAAAAGTTTGCTTCAGGCTCAACTCCTGCATACCGAGCTTCAGTTTGTGGTGAAACTTAACAGTCTCGTTATAAACCCTTGCATGCTGGGAGTTAGGAGATGGAAACACTGGCAAGACACAAGTCACAGCTGGCACTGCAAAAATGCTTTTAAATATGGGGGCCCTCCCCCAGAAGTCAGCCCCCCGAGCTGGCACTCGGTGATGTTAAACACCAGCGGTGAAACTCCTCGGCCGTGAAAGCCATAGTAAGGACTGGAGATCTTGGACTTCTGATGAAAGACATTTAGTGTTGACCAAGAAACACTGTAAAAACCACGTGCTCGATTTGTTTTTCAGTTAGCAGAATAAGGAGACAAATACCCAGGCTGCATGGAAGGAATAATTTCACACTATACCATTTCTCCTAACAGCAGAGCTAAAAAGGAGGACCAAACAGAAAGCAGCTGTGATTTCTGACATAGGAGGTCAAAGGCTAAACAAAGACATCAGTTTAATTTAAAATCTTATTTGCAAGTTCAAATATGAATGAGTAAAAAGGAAAGAATTGCATGGGAAATGAACATTAAAGCTAGAACCTCCTTACTGAAGATACCTCAATCCAAATTGTAGTCAGCTTAAAGGGGCAAGTATGTATATTAAGGGAGGAAAGATTCAGAGTTAAAAAAAAAAAAAAAAAAGCCAACTGATTTAGGGGTCTTAATGATCAGACCTCACAGATGCAATTCCCACAAACCCCACTGACTTTGTAGACGGGCAGCTGTTTCTGGTGTAACCTTCCTGACGCCATCCTAAACCCTGCCCGTCTCTTTCAAGCACATCCTGGGGTCTAAGGCTGGACTGCACAGCGAAACAAGAGGCAGTTGACTGCACCCCAATTAAGCTTACTCAAAGATGTAATTACATTTCCTTCATCTGATTTTCCAAGTCCTCCTGTCTTCAGTCATCAAAACCACCGTGCCTAAAAGAAGTCTCAAAGATTCTGGAAGATTTGCTTAGAAATAGGAAGAAAAAACAAGTTCACCTATATACACTTTAATGCAAGTTCTGTACACTCCCCTAGGGAACGAGTTCTATGAGGGGCGCAACTTCAGCGATCACCTACGTATGAATGATGCCCTCATCCTCCACTCCAGGAGACTGCTCTCCTAAACAAAATCACCTGTGTACATACTCAGATCTCGGCTTATACAGGTCAGACGGGAAACTAAGTCAGCATGCCCAAACGAGAACGTACAGTCTAGCCATCCCCCCTGTTGAATGCCCTGGCTTGCTCTGTGATCCCACCACCCACCCAGCCAGAAGCTATCTCTAATCATCCTCTATCCCTTCCATTCCCCACATGTAGGAGGTTGTATCATTTTACTTTTTGAATAATTTCTCTTTTCTGTGTCTGCCATTGCTAGGTTTCAAATGTTTTCCACCAAGAGCAGGCCCCAGCTCGTGCCTTCATGAGTGCCAAGCTCCTTCGACCTTCCTTCCAGATTCCCAACAGAATATGGTTTTGGGCCCAAAAATCCACTTCTGTCCTTCAATTTCTCCAAATTCTTGGAGGATTCCCCTTGTCTACAGAAGTGAGTTCTCAAATGTTAGTGGGATAAGAATCAGGTCGATGTTGGGGAGGGAAGACTTCATACACATTCTAGAGTCTTCTGCGAGGAAGTCAGTAGTAGTAGAGGGGGCCCCGGAACATGCATTTCATATGCCCTCCAGGTGATTCTGATTAGAAGGTCTGAGGGTCTCATGCGCTAGGGAACAGGAGACTACAAGATACATAACTCCCCTTAAAAGTGTACAGAAGGTACCCGAAGATACAGACAGGGGTTATGAAGCTTGGAAATGCAGAGTCTCCCTCTTCATGATACGCTGTTCTGCCCTGAAATAGAAATCATGAGTATGATCTACCTGCATGACCATTTCCCAAAGCAAATCACTCTGATGCCCTCAGTAGAATACGAAATGAGAAAGATAAAGGTGTACCGGTTAAATAATTTTCCTTCAGTATTTGTGCAGAACCCTACTAGAGGATGTAATAAAGCAAACAGATGTATCCATACATAGAATCATCACGAACGCGACAGGTACAAACCCAGATCAGCAGCGTTTCCCTGATCGCTCTAACCCCACAAGCGGGTGCTGCCACTGATAATGCCACCCGTGACCCTCTACTGTGAATTTCTAGTAAAACTCTACAGAAAAGCATGTACCATCTTCCCCCAATTTACACAGTACTTTTATTTCTGGAAACTTCAATGTGTATATTAAAACTTAATCACAAATGCTTCTTGCCCATATGTGGAAAAATGTTAGGTTCCAGCTTAAATACCTGATAACAGGTCTGTTTTTGCTTAAAAAAAAGCATCTGTTGAGACATGTGAGGGTCATGTTCACACAGGACACGTCTTGCTAGACAGAGCCACCCTGTGCATTGCAAGGTGCGAACATCCTGTGTTCTGCTCACTAATGCCTGTAGGACCCTCCAATCATTAAGGCCAAAGAGAAACAGATAAAACCCATGAAACACAAACACACACACACACAAAAGCATCCCGTGAATTTCCAATACCCCCAGAGCAAACAGCACACAATCTTTCCACGTGAACTAACATGACAGTGACCTTCACGTCTCTAAGTCCAGCAGACATTTGGCCTTCCTTGACTTCTGGCTGTAGCTGGGCTCTGCTTCTTGCCCTTCTGTTGGTTTTTAGAACCATCTCCCAATGTCTGTCATTCCTTACTCGAAGCTTCCTTTGCCAGCTCAACCCCTGCACCCAGCCAGGCGATGTGCTTCAGCAAGCCTGGTCCAGTCGTAACTATCGACGTACCTTTCCCTCAAATTTGCATCACCCACCCAGACCTGGGTTCGAAACTCTACAGCCATAAATCCAGCCACCTCTTAACTTCCCCTTTAGATACATCAGAGGGGCTGAGTCAGCGTTGTTTCATGATCTACCTTCCACATCATGCCCACACCTGCTCTTCCTCCCAGCTTGGTCCTCCTTGTTAGAAAACTAGCCATCTGATTGTGGTGCCAGACATCTTGAGACCCCCTCTCACAGCCACTCTGTCACAAAATTCTACTGACTGTCTGGCTTGTTGCCAGTTTTACTCCTGCTACCTAGCACAGCACTTGGTACCAAGTAGGTAGACAATAAACATGTTAAATGAACAAATGACTTTTACAGAAATAGTGAACTTTTTTTTTAGATCTTATTTATTAATTTGAGAGAGAGAGAGAGAGAGCACATGCATGAGCAGGGAGGAGGGACAGAAGGAGAGGGAGAAGCAGACTCCCCACTTAGCAGAGAGCCCGACACAGGACTTGATCCCAGGACCCCAGGATCATGACCTGAGCCGAAGGCAGATGCTTCACCAGCTGAGCCACCCAGGTGCCCCAGAAACAGTGAACTTCTTATAGACCTACCCTTTCCTAACCCCCATATCATTTTCCATGATATTCCTTCCACATGAACACCCCACTTTCATTCCCAAAGGCTTACAAGTGTGTATTCTTTAATCCTCGGCCAAAATGCCACTTCCTTGGTGCAGTTTCCTCTGACCTCCCTGGGCCACACACTGGGCTCTTCTCCATCTGCCATCATGGCGTTGTACTCATGGTCCCATGGCAACAGCATCGCTGCCTCGCTGTGACGTGGCAGGAGGACATTCTTCCTTCCTTTGGATCTCAGCACATGGCAAAGAGGTAGGCTCAGCAAGTATTTCTGAATGATTTAATCATTCTCTCTTCATCTACCTTACATACCTCTTCTATCCTGATTCAGAAAAACAGGGCAAAAGGGGCTTATGAGAAAGGAGGGGTTGATCCTGGCACATTCCCATGGCTACATGGACCCAGACACCACTATCTTTTCCCAGTCTTTTATTAGTAAGGATAGTTTTGTTCCTTCCGTTCCCCAAATCTGGTAAAAGCCATGGGGGGGGGGGGGGGCTGGAGAGGCATGTGCACACGTCACCCACTTTGAGATGGTGGCCAAAGCCGTCCAGGTAAAGATCAACACCGCAGAGCCAGTACATTTTCCCAACGGTGGGAAAAGTTGTTAGCAAGAGACTATACACACACAAAGCTATTCAACCACAAGGCTGGAGGAGAAACAAAACAAACAAGAACTTAATTAGGGTTGAAGATTCCTAGCCTAGATCCACGGGTAGGGATGGGGCTCCAAAGGCCATCACCAAGGAGACAATTCCATCCCAATAAGACAGGCCTGAGAGACCACCAGAGGCAAAGCTGGGGAGTTTTAAGGTTTTTTCACACAATCCAGCATTCATGGCTTTTGTTTTTTCCTTAACCTAACCTCCAGGCACTGTTGAAACCCTGTGCTCCCAGCTCTTTACTCCCTAACTTCTCTCCCCCTCCATAAATTAAATTAATGAGTTTTCTAAAAAAGTGCATTCTCTTAAAGGCTCTGTTATTCTGAAGCTAACAGCCCTGACATGTAGCCAGGCCAAATAGTCCCAGGCAGCCGTAACTCTTGCAACAGCTCCAACACACAGCCTCAAATGTCACGGAGTCCTACCCTGATCTTTCTTCCCCTTTGATTATCAGTGGTTGCCTTCCTTCCTCCTCTAACATTTTATAGCAAACTCGAATGCATCAAAGAAAGCGGTTAAGGATGTGAAGATTGAGAAATACATTCAATCTTAATGCTGTGATCTTGTCTCTTCCTTCCTACATCTTGTCTCTAAAAAAAAAAAAAAAGAAAAGAAAAGAAAAAGGACAAGAATAAGTTTGAGGCCACACAGAACAAACCGACAAAATCCATCGAAGGCTACAAGGAGGATGACCATGTCTAAAGGCCAGAACACTAACATGCAGCACACACTTACTGCAAGGATTGTGTCATATTTGTGATGGGTTACTCATTTTCACATGAGCAAGGAGTAGACAGGTACACAATGAGGCAATGGGCACAGAAGTCCTTCGAATCACCTTCCTTAATGAACACTTAGTGAGGTGATTTAAAAAAAATAGCATACACACACACACACACAAAATTGCAGGAGAACCTGATTTCAACGTACATGACAAGGGTGCAAGGCCAGAATAAACAGTAATATTCGAGTTCCTAAGCCTCAACTGTAAAGTAATTAGACACACGTTTATGACTCTGCTTACCTTGAAAATAAAATGTGAAATGTCATTTCCTGGGTAAAATGGGTCCAAATTCCCATATCCACAGATCCCAGATCCCAGATCCCAAAATCTGGGCTGAAATACCCCTATTTTAGTACCTAATACCTCCCCAAAAAAATCAGGAGGAAGAGATAAGGAGGAAAGGGGAGAAACGTAAAAGAAAAAGTTGTATCTGCGTCTCCTAACTGACCACAGCTTATCTGAACCAGCAACGGTCTGTTTGTCGGTGTGTTCCTAAGACACTGTCTGTCACTGAACGGCCACACAGAGAACAGACACGGTGAGGAGACCGGTAAAGGGAGGCTATAGGAGGGGCAGATACCTAGAGGAGGGAGATTTTCTTACCAAGTACACATTTGAGAGCTAAGTGCTTAGACCCTGAAAAGACACACGTGCTATTCTACTCCATCTGGGCTGTTTTTCTCTGTGCATCATTAGAGAATCCTATTTAAAGAAATTTAGGGTTTCCGAGGCATTTCTGCATATGCTTATCGCCCGCGATCCTACAGCAATCCATCCAGTAGGCATACCCTTGTTACAGCTCAGAAAAGTGGAGGTTCAGGAAAGCTGCCTAACTTTCCCAAAGTGACACAAACGGGTGACCAGACAGCCCCAATACAGATCGTCTGATTCCTTAGTAAGAGGTTACATTTTTGTAGTACAAACCTCAAATTTAAAACAATGAGAAAAAAACGAAATTACAGGGAGATGAACAGGTCGTGAACTCCTAACTATTCCCCAAGTCAGGAATATCACAGGCAAAACATATACAGAGAAGTAGGGAGGGAGCCTGCTTCAAGGGGGAAGCAAATTTATTTTCGTGTAATAATTATCTTTTGAGTCTACCTCCTCCGGACCCTACTCCATTCGCTGACATCACAGAGTTTTGCGTAGGCTACGGAGGAGAGTTTACTCTGACCCCGAATTTGTGATGCTACCGGCCGTTACTCCAACTGAAAACACGCTTACCATGCTCACCACAGTACAGCGTGTGCCTTACCGATCGAGCTCACCAGGAGGTGAACATGAAAAGAATGGTCTGCAGATATTTACCACGAACACAGACACGGCTTTTCCAGAATTCATTGTGCACATATCATTAAGGATCAAAGCACAAGCAAGGCAAAGAATGGAAAAGGAGTTCAAAAATATCAAAGTTAATTATATTTGGTTGTCCCAATAGCTGTTACTCGTTCAATGAAGATGCTGCCTTGGGTAATCTTAAGTCAGGCTGTGCCTCTCCAAAGGTCAAGCAATAAAACTGAAGTCAGAACCTCTAAAGCAGAAGCATGGTTTTCCCCCCTACTGAGGGCTCTGCATTTCCTTGGGGCCTCCCCAGCTCCTGTCCATGTGTAACTGTTCTTTCCTCACCACCACACGATAGAGCAGGGCTGGCCCCCCAGCACCCTGCACCCAGGCAGATCCTCAACAAACAGGGGTTCCACGGAACCTCTGTAACCTGGTTCTTCACCCAGCCTGGATTTGGGGCACACACACACGCCCCCCCCAACATGGAAGAAGATGAGGAGGAAACCAAACCCTAAGTCTGTTCTGCTGAAATGTCTGAGATTAGACGTGGCTTCTTCATTTACAGGGAATGATAAAAAGACTCCTCATACCTCAATTCTGTTTCTTTTTTTTTTTTTTTTAATCCATTTGAGAGAGAGCACATGTGCACAGGAAGGGTGAGGGGCAGAGAGAGAAGCAGACTCCATGCTGAGCAGAGAGCCCGATGCAGGGCTTGATCCCAGAACCCTGAGATCATGATCTGAGCCAAAGGTAGACACTTACCCAACTGAGCCACCCAGGGGCCCCAAAGAAAACAATATTAAAGCCATGGGCAGCAACAGTGTTTTACCATCCCTAGAATAATTCCTTTCCCTCCATTAATACATTTATTTTTGCATGGGGTTGGGGGGGAGGGGAGGGGAGGGGAGCTCAATTTGCCAAGCACTTATTGTATGCCGGAAACTAGACGGAGGTTTTACAGATACTGTCTGATTTAATCCTTCCCACAAGCCTGCAAAATAGGGAGACAATCTAAATTTTGAGCTGAAACTCAGCCAGAGTGTATTCCAAATGCATCTGCAGGAATTTAAGTCAAGATTAGTTCAAGAAAAATCTATACATCTGTCCTGAAGGTGTGACTCCCCTGAATCCATAGGTCTTGGAGAAGTTGAGAGGAGACAGGAATGTGGCCACCAGCAGCCTTACACCCAGAACGCAAGCCCACTCCGTGTCCACTACACGATCCTTCAAGTCGCTAAGCCACATTTTTCATTTTGCCCTATAGCTTTACGTTTCTAGGTGTTGTCGCATCAGTGAGAAAAGCATCCCTTAGCTTTTCCCCAGGTCTCCTGGAGCCATTTAAAACCACCGCCATCTAATCTAACAGAACAGTTTGCTAAGCATTTCGATGGGTTTTCATGACCTAGCGGTTTGCACCAACACTAGTGCTCCTGTTTCCACTGCCAACTCTGCCGCAGATTGGCGATGATTAAGGGCAAGAAGGCAGATTCCACCGTCCTCATCATGCGGTCTTTGAGCGGGGAGCCCGACTTGCAGAGTCCCCCACAAACTCTTCATGAATGAGGTCATGGAAGCTGGGCACGAAAACTCCTTTTTGACTTAAACCAAGGAAATAGCTTTTTTCCTTTCAGCACAGGTGCCCACATAAGACTACGAAACTCAGATTTTCCACTGTCAGTTGACGCCTTTAGAATTCCTTACAGATGCATTGAAAAGCGTGTTCTGCTTCAAGCCTCAGAATGTATCCTTACAGTAGATGGGCTGTGGTTCACACGTTAGGAAACCAGGGCCCTTACAGACGTGCTTCCATAAAAAATATCACAGAGGATGCAACCACGTACTCCATTTCCAAACCCCCAGCCGTATTTTCACTCTGAACCTTCTCCCGAGACCCACCCTGTACTGTGTCATTAGAGAACATTCTATACCAATCCCATTTAAAAAGCCCTCCCTGGGGAGCCTGGGTGGCTCAGTCGGTTAAGCGTCCGATTCTTGGTTCAGCTCAGGTCATGATCTCACAGTGGTGGGATCGAGCCCCATGTCAGGCTCTGTGTTCAGTGTTGGAGTCAGCTTCAGATTCATTCTCTCTCTCTTTCTCTCTCTCTCTCCCCCCCCAAATACATAAAATCTTTAAAACATAAAAATAAAAAGCTCTCCTTTCCACCCAGAACTGATATTTCAATCCCAACTGACCCTGAATTACTGAATGCATCTGGCCTGGTCACCGTGATGCCATCGTCATCCAAGTGGTTATGCGCACCAAGGGGTATGATCTTACCGAGCTCCTAGGATTTCTCATTTATATCTGCACGAGTGTTCCTTGCAAATATACATCAGCATGTTAAACTTTAGTAGGTCTACAATATCCCACCAAAGAGCATGCCCACTGAAGAAATGAGTGTGTGGGTTCTCAGTTCCTCCTACCACCTTTAAGGAACTAGAGGCAGAAGAGAAAACCAGGTCTTCTTGCTTAGCAATTCTCTCTCCTTCGTTCACAGCATAATGTTGTCCAAAAAATGACCACCACCCCCACAAAAAAAAAAAAGACCCTGCTACCTTAAGCCGAGGAGTAATACTCAACCAGGAACCAGTGGTTGCCAAACTTGAATGTGCCTGAGAATCCTGAGAGGTGCTTGTTAAAACTTCAAAATCCTCCCCCAGTGCTTTCTGACTGAGCAGATCAACAGTGGAAGCCAGGAATTAGTCCTCTCGTCAAGTACCACAAGTGGCCGGATGCTGGTGGTCTCAGGACCACCCCTCCAGAAAGCCCAGCAAGAGCTGTGAGTGCAGACAAAGAGCCAAGTGAGGGACGGAGTGGAGTCAGGCATTTGGAATTCTGAAGTGGTTTTCTTTTAGCTGTTTATGGTCTATTCCATTGCTCCCATTGTAAAGTGTGTTCAGTTAAAAATTCACCAAATACACCCCAGACAGAAACAAGTCTGGCATAAAAGCCCTGATAACACTAATGGTGGTAAATGGGCTTTCTTTAAATAGGGCACCTGCTTCATGCCTAGCCGCCTTCCTTCAAGATTTATCGAGGTCCACCCTTCTCGGGCGGCTCTCATCTTCGGTTACCTTCATTCAAAACAACATTCCCCATCGCCATCAAAACCCGCCCCGGCTGTCTTTGTTTGTGTTCTTTGTAAATTACTCTTGCTGCATTAGGTATGCTGGCATAATTTTATATCTTAAAGACTAGACCAGTTTTTCGGGTGAAGCTTATACAAATTTGAGATAGAAAAATGTACAGATGAGGCACTGACGGGGAGACAATCACTCTCCAAGCACAGACACTGAAGTGGGAACACTAATGGGTTAAAAAAAAAAAAAAGAAGAAGAAGAAGAAGATAAACCTGAAGAACAGACTCACAAAACATCAATGAAGCCAGAGCAACCGGAGCACAAAAAGTCTAAGGGATAGAAAAGGTATTTTTAAAGAAATTAATATTCAATTAAACATTTATTAAACAGGTATTTTGTGAAGTGCTATCAAAAGCAGGAATGAGAAAAGAACCCAGGACTCTGAATTTCCAGCTCTCATCAATAAAGCAATTTCCCCCCGCAATCCAAAATAGCAGCAATGCTCTGGTTATTTTCTAACATATGGCTGAAATATTTATATTTTAAGTGCTTTCAGCTTATAGTCCCCATTATAAACGTTCATTAACATTTATACAACTTCATAAGTCAGCCTAACTCCAAGGTCAGACCAAATGCACATTTGAACCAAATAAACTTTTCCAATCATAGGCTAAAATTGTTACCATAATTACCTGATAACCTGACACCCACACTCATTTGCCATTCTTCCTCCCAGAATACTGTTCTTTAGGAAATTCTCCAATGCAAAAAAAGTGTTGGAATCTAGAAAGAAAGGAGCACGATTCCAGATACCAGGCTTAGAACCTGAAAGAACTTAAAGATTAAGAAAATTTATGGGGCGCCTGGGTGGCACAGCGGTTAAGCGTCTGCCTTCAGCTCAGGGCGTGATCCCAGCGTTCTGGGATCGAGCCCCACATCAGGCTCCTCCGCTGGGAGCCTGCTTCTTCCTCTCCCACTCTCCCTGCTTGTGTTCCCTCTCTCGCTGGATGTCTCTCTCTCTCTGTCAAATTAATAAATAAAATCTTTAAAAAAAAAAAAAAAGAAAGAAAAAGAAAATTTAGTTCATTCGTTGGTTTCATGGGATCACATTAACTTAGTCAACAAATACATGTGTATATGCCCAGCTCAGTCCCAGTCTCAAAAGAGTCAAAGTCCTGGCCATATGGTGCTTACATTCTAGCAGACCATCAGTCTACCAGCCAGCAAATACTTCATATAATTGCAGATGGTGTTAAACGCTATGAAGGAAAACAAAACAGAGGGGGATATAAAGTGACAAAGTCTTGTTGGGGGGGGCAATACTGCTATTTTAAATGTTCGGGTGGGCAGAGAAGGCTTCTCTGAAGTCTTTAAATCAATTATGGACTAAATCCAACACTGCTAATAATATTAACTCCACTCCCCAGAGTCACCAATAATCACTGGTCTGTATGAAATTCTAAAGGCCGCTTATCTGCACACAAATAAAGGAACATCTAGGAATTTCCAAGGAAAGAAAGAAATGCGTGAAGCAGCCAAGCAGATAGAGAAGTACGCCCATCATCTGGCGCTACTCACATGAGCCAACCAAGATCATCCACGAGTCTGATTTACAAGCAGAGGGCAACACGTCAGCCTCTCTCTTGCACATGTGTGCGCACACACACACACAAAATGAATCCAAGGAAAGCCACTGTTTAATTCCTTTAGAGTTCTTTTTCAGAGAAAGAATGGAATATACTTAACAGATCATACCATCAGATGCAAGTTACAAATTTTGTAAAACCTTATTATGAATTTCATTGCAATTCTGATCAGATATGATTTTTTATTCTTAATAAAGGAGAAACAAGCTTCAAACAAATTCCTAATGTAATTCTCATTTAAAACATGCACACTTTTTTTTTTTTTAAGATCTCAATATCCTGTATTAAAAGGCAGGAAGCAACTGCCTTAGAAGTTTGCAAAAAGTGAAATAAATCCTTGTATTTGAAAGGGAATATCTGAAGAGTCTAACACTACAGGAAAACCATAATCTATTTCAGATTAAAGGACATTTTTTAAAAAGTCATCACTTTTTAGTAGCTGGGATTAGAGTCTGGTTAAAGCTCTAATCATGCAGGCTTTTAATCTGAAATTGGTCCTTAAAAGCTGTAATGAATTAAACAATATACCACCCACAGAATCAACTATAAAAATATGCTGTAACTAAAAGCATAAGGGCTCAATTCATTTCCTTCCTCATTTTTCCATAATCCATTTGACCCCCTTCCTGTCATCTCATCTAAACATTGCCTGGGTTTCTGTTAAGGTCCTCTCCCTTGTGCTCTCAGAATTCATTGCATTGGTTCATTGGTAAGGTGCCAATTCATTGCATTTAAAAGACAATTTTATAAACGTTCCCATCTACCACTCAGTTCTTACGATGTAGAGTGATTCAAATGAAAGTTTCCAACACTGCCCAATAGTTAACCAGAAATATTAGACAAGTCTTTAAGCCTGACGTACACTCTTCTCCTAGCACTACTTCATTACTACACTTCATCCACCATCACCTCTACAACAGACACCATGTGCACAGCACATTACAATTCCCAAAGCATTTTCATGTACATTAATCTCATCCTCACAACAGCCTTGAGACCTTTTAATTACCCTAAGTCACAAAAGTAAATTACTCAAACGAAGATCTGGGGCAAACAAGTGCATGCATGCAAACTGGCTTTTGGTTTCATCAAATGCTTAGTTGCTAACAGCCAGTTTCGTATTTTAGAATAATAGGATTTTGCTGCTGAGCAGACCCTCATCAACCTGTTCTCCGAACTCCTCAATTTATAGACAGGGATGCCAACTACCCTGCGTCTACTGTATCTAAAATTATTCAAAGTTACTGTTCAAAGGCAATGTCCAGATAATTGATGGTGTAGGTAGCAAATTAACAGTTTCATTTGAATCTATATTATGGATAAAGAGAGAACTAATCTTTCATCCAAGGTCACACAATTAATAACACTCCTTTTACAAACCTGGGCCTGTCTGGCTTCTTTACCACAAAGCTAATCTAGCTGATGATTCAAGATAAGAGTGGGAGGGAATAGGATCCCAGGTAAGGCTTAGACTAGTAAGTTCATTCATAACCCATCTTTAAAACTAGACCTTAAATGGTAAGACTGGAATGCTCCTAAATCCACTACATTTTCACTCTTACTGGCTTTGCTCAATGGCCATATCACAGGCTAAGTGAAGTGCAATTACTGCTGGTTGATTAGTTTTTTTAGCAGTTTTTTGGGGGGGGGGGGGTGTTTATTTTGGGGTTTTTGTGTGTGGTTGTTTTTTTGTTTTTGGCCTGTCAAACAAAATTAAAATCAAATCTAAGAAAATGCTTATGGTTTTTACCCCACCTTAAAAAACTTGGTGATCATTGGACCTCATTCTGTGAAAATGACTGTTTCTCTTCCAGGTTTTCTTTCTGTTTGCGTTAGTCATGGGGCGAAGGAGTATAATTATCATAAACACAACAGCAGCTTACATTCGTGTGGTGCTTTATCACTTACAAATGCATTACATTATCCTATTTGATCCTTATAACTCACTGTGGAAGGAGCATGGGAATGGTAACCCATTTTCACAATTAAGTGAAGGCTCAGAGAGGGTGAGTCATCTGCCCAATGTCACTCAATTAGTAAGGTCAGAACAAGGTCAGAAATCCAAGTCCTTTTGCCTGTAAGCCTTGGGCTCTTTTACTACTTGGTCAGAAAAACATCATCTAAAGAAATGTTCTGATGACCCCTATATGTCACTTTATAGTAAATTCATTACCACGCGTACTCAAAGGGTTTTTTACTCTGTCTCTAGACAGCTTCCTATCCTTCCATCAAGAAAACTGTCACACTGTGTTACTCTTAGTGTGATAGAAGCAAACCCTACAGAGCTGTGCCAAGATAGAGGATGTCAACTGTCCAAGTTCTGCTGAAAAATAGAATTTGGGCCACAAGACCCATTTAAAGAATCCATTGATAATGCTTCAGAATTAAACTAGTCAAGGGGGCGGATCTGTCACCCAAGGGTGTCAGGAGAAAAGTAGAATAGTTCTGGGGCCGAAGAAGGAAGAGCACAGAGCCTGGGAAAACCGGAATGATTGGAAGCCCAAGCTACTGACAGAAGAATTAGGGGAACCACTCATGAGAATTCTTCTTGCTGTTCACCTTCTGATGCAAAACATCCTTTTACATTCATTAGGTGATTCAAATTATTTAGCTACTTACCTAGCTACTGACAGCACCTCTCAAGCCAAGTAAGTATTTCTTGGGATATTTTTAACACTTTTGAAAGCTAGTTGTGTTTTGTTTCTTCTTTTAAGCACAGATTTTTTTTTAATCCATTACAAAATGGATAAAAGGCATGAACAGACATTTCAGTTAAAAGGATATATGGATGGCAAATGCAAGATGTTCAACATCATCAGTGGTCAGAAATTCAAGTTAAATCTACAACGGAATCACTTTGCACCTATCACAGCAGTGAAAATGAAAGATCGTGAGAACAGCAAAGGCTGGGAGGAAGCAGAGAAAGGAGGTCCTACACTGTTGGTAGGAGAACAAAAATGGTACAACTACTCTGGAAAATGGTTTGACAGTTTATTTTAAAACTAAACATGTAGTTACAAGTCAGCAGTTTCACTCTTGGGCATTTATCCCAAAGAGATGAACAGTTACACTCACATAAAACCCATATACACAAATGTGCACAGCAGCTTCATTCATAGCAGCCCAAAACCGCAAACAGGCCAGATGTCCTTCAACAGGTGCATGGTTAAACTATAGTATGTATCTACGCACACACCATGAAGGCTCAGTCCACAAAGAGAAACCAACTAATGATACATGCAACTCTGATTTATCTCCCAGGAATTATGGGGACTTTAAAAGGCCTCTCCAAAAGGTTATAAACTCTGTGTGTGTGCTATACATACACACACACACACACACATATATTACACACATATATAAATTATATAATTTTATATATATAAAGTATATATTTTTTAAAGAAATGGAGAACCTAGACACCCAGTTGACTCAGATCATGCCACTCTTGATCTTGGGGTTGTGCGTTTGAACCCCACATTGGTGGGTAGAGGGAGGGAGAAAGGAAACGGAGAAGCAATTAGTGGTTTCCAGGGGCTAGAGACAGGAGGGGTGTCATAGGAGGGAAATAGGTGTACTTCTGAAAGAACAAGAGGAATCCTTGTGCTGTGGAAGCCGGTGGGCAACCTTGCTGGTGTGGTGGATACGCAAACCCCCCATGTGGTAACAATGTATAGCATAAATGTACAGCCAAAACCCCAGTATAAGTGAAACTAGAAATCTAAGACTCGTAGAGTGCACCAATGTCGATATCCTGGTTATGATAACGTACTTGATTTTCACAGAAGTTTACCACTGCGGGAAAGAAAAAGGCTTTATTATTTCTTACAACTGCAGGCGAACCTGCAGTTACCTCAATTAAAGTTTCAAATTAAGACTAGATCGGTAACAACTATTTGTAGCTTAGCCATCCCAAAATTATATTGTAATAATTTTGCCTTCTTTGAAACGGGAGCACTCTCGGTTTACTCTATTCCTACACAACTGCTTATGATAACTAGCTTCCATCATGTATACTGTGAAAACCATTCGTTAAAATGAAGCTTGTGAGCACAAGAAGCCTTTAACAAAACTATACACATCGTGAGACTTCACTTGCATGAAGCTGTAGGAAAGGCCACTCTCCTCTAGGATGGAAAAAAGTATAACAGCCAAGCGGTGTTGCCTGCTGATAGTGTGAGTCAGGGAGAGACTGGGAAGGAGCAAGAAATAATTAGCTGGGGCAATGGTAATACTATCTTGACAGGAGTCCAAGTTACACAAGTGTATCCATTTGTCAAACTCTAAAAGCCCTATAAGATTCATGCAATTCGTTGTATGAAATTTTACACTAACCGTAAACAAGTTGAAATTAAGCTTCAAGTACTGGCTCCCTGTTAGCTTTATATTCTTTCAACCAAAGAGTCCCATGCACTAATATACCATGCTTGTGATATATCCAGGGTCGCCAAAATACGTTGTTAAAAAAAAAAAAAAAAGTTCACAATGATCCCATCTCGAATACCCTTTTGTCAGGGAAAGGAAATTGCAATCAGAGTAACCATGAAGCAAATTCATATAAAAAGTATCATTAAATCAGACTAAATCAAATTAAAACAGATGTAATTAGGGCCCTCTGAAAGTAATTTTGGCTAATACTTTGTTTACATGTAATATAGATGTAGCAACTACTGACCTCAGGCACTTTCAGCTGCTTTTATATTAATTATTACATGTGCTTCTTATATTCCAGCTCAAAATATCCTTTATAGGTCTGGGTAGCTAATTTTTTTTTTTTTTTTTTTTTTTTTTTGCAGGGCGGGAGGAGCTAAGCTTACTTCAAATGAGTCTCAGATCCCACAGAGTGGGATCCACATGTTGATACTGAGGTAACATCATCTGGCCTCTAGTAAGAGTTATGGGTTTTGCTTTGCTTAACCAGGATTTTGTTCTTTTCAGGATACTTATTTTGGTAAAATTACAAAAGGGAAGGTGGGCTGCTCTTAATTGCAATTTTACCCAGTAGGACCCAACCCTTTTCACTTAATAGGGCTTACACTGCAGAGACATGTCTGCTTAATTGGCCAGACAAGTCAAGACGCTGATGAAAACCATTCCTTGACCCTACCAACAATGTGTAGAGAAGATAATGTGAGAAGTATCTAGTGCCTACTTCTCCATGTTGGCCTTAAACTTTGCTCATGGTCCAGGCTCCATCACCTGCTCCTTTTTAGGTTAAGTTACTCTGATTGGTGGCATATACTTCATTGTCAATTTGTGGCCATGAGATCTATCGCCAAGAACATGAAGAAAATGTATACTCTAGGGGCGCCTGGGTGGCACAGCGGTTGGGCGTCTGCCTTCGGCTCAGGGCGTGATCCCGGCGTTACGGGATCGAGCCCCACGTCAGGCTCCTCCACTATGAGCCTGCTTCTTCCTCTCCCACTCCCCCTGCTTGTGTTCCCTCTCTCGCTGGCTGTCTCTATCTCTGTCAAATAAATAAATAAAATCTTAAAAAAAAAAAAAAGAAAGAAAATGTATACTCTTGATTCTTCAATGCAATGAAGGAAGCAATTGCTGAAATATACACAATTCTTAATATATATCAGTGACAAATTTTAGGTTCACACTATTTGTTAAAAATAGCAAAATAGGTAAGATTCCCATTTCATCTCTTGGGAAAGAAGTGGAGATAAGCAGCAAAAATGAAAAGGAAAAGGTAGAAGAAGGGAAAAAAAAATCAGAGGTTGCACCTTGAAGAGCAGTTTCCCAGGCAACGGTCAAGGAAAAGGTAGCAAATAAAGACTAGTTATGAACACACTTGTCTTTTAATTATCGGTAATCACATGAAAACAGGAGCTGAGAGAAGAACCCATGCGCACGATCTGGGCACGTGCAACTTCTAATCAAGGGCCAAGTGTTGCTTCCCTATTTTCTCGCTCAAACTGAAGAACTACACTTTCAGCATTTAGTAGGCCTGACCACCAATTCCAGTGGGTTTCTAGAGCGAGCTACAAGGCCCAGCGCCAGACAGAAAATCCGACTGTATCTCTATCAGAATTAGCCAAATCATTTGATTGAATGCTCTACTATCTAAGTCCAAGAACGGTACCCAATTCACTAATCAGGCAAATCGATTTGGAGATGACAAACACGACTTTGCCCTTTTTCCTGTCCATCAAGAAAGTTCTAAACCATGATGTTTTCTAATTAAAAAAAAAAAAAGGCAAAGAAACAAAACCCATTCATGGTATTTTTAGCTACCAAATAAAACTGGATTTGCCATTTTTAGATGCTCACAGCCCTAGAGCTCGCCCAGGAAGGTATAAGGGACCACATCCTCCCTTCGTAGGTATTTTCGTACAGTTTGCTTCTGGGTGATACTACCTTTTGAACCATCAGTCTCCTTTCATTCCCTCCCCCTGGTATAAGTAGGCACTTCAGTACCCAAACCGTATTTCGTGAAATCTACTACTCTGTTGAACAGGCCAGAGAAGAGCGTTATTAATGAGGAATCCATATATGCTTAGAATTGGCATAGTCAAATACTGTGTGATGGGCGTCATCGAGGAGAAAAGTCATATCTCCCACCGCCACCGCCTCCCCCGGCCTGTCTACAGACAGCTCTAAATGCCCTTGACTGCAATTAAGTCTTTGAAAGTCATATGCCCATTCACAGTAGGCAAAAGAGTGCCTTGCACTGTGAATGTGTATTTTTTAAAACTCAGCATTTCTTCACTGCTGAAAATCTATTCAGAAATCCCTTCCTCCTTAAGCTAGAGAGCTTTATTCAGCCAGGGGGCCAACCAAGGCTGATATTTCAAGAAACCTAATCCCTTAATAACTGGTATCAGAGAAGAGAGGAAGACTGTCCAAGAGTCATCTTGAAATAAGCTTCATCTCAGGTACCTGGGAGCCCATAAATGCTAGCAAAGAGTCAGGATTGCCACCAACACGGCATCAACAGAATTTCGCCTGCCAGTCCGGGGCTGATCTGTCCAGAGAAGATGAGCTGTCCTTTCTAACACACCCACACTCAAGTTCTGTACTCCCTATTCTCCCACCACGTAAAAGGACACTCATTACCTGAGGATAACCTGGGCTTCTGTGTGTTCCAAACAGAGCAGGTCAGTGTAGTGCCTGTCGATGGTAGAGGTAAGCAGTGGAGACAATACGTGGACGGGGCCATCACTGAAGGCATTTTGGAAGATTTAGGATATGAGCTAGTCTATCATTAACAGCTAGTATCAATTACTGGATGGGGGCAGGGGAGCCACATGGGGTGGGGACAAATTTGCGCAAAGTGACAAAGGGAAAACACATTTTGTGTACAAAAAACAGCAATTAGATTCACTTGATTATAGCAGATTTTCAAAAACCATGGTGACAGCAAAGGAGATAAAATAGTGAGACAAGACTTTGGCAAGGTGTTTATTAGTTCACTCGACCCATTCACTGGGCATCACCTATGCACTCTTCTAAGGTACTGGAGGAAAAAAAATTAAGGAAAGACATTTTAGGATCTTCTTTCTCAAAGGGAAACCGGTCCTCACATACAGAGATGATTCAAACTAGGTCATTATAATTCCTTCCCCAAAACCCACCGTTTTCAGTTAGTTCCTCAAGTTAAAAAATCTGGTCTGGAAACAAGTGGATGGAGTTTGGGTGGACTGAGGAAATCCTCCCCACCTAAGTTCTGCAACTACCTTGTCACTGGCATGGTATTCCATGAGAATGGCTGAATAGGAAGATAAATTTGGTAAACACAAAATTAGTTTTTCTGTGTGCTTATGAGCAGTGACTTTCCCTAGCAATTAAGTGTAAGTCGATGAATAGCTTGAACATAAGGAACATGGCTACAGAGCTGCCCCCCCACCCAGACTCCAAAAGCAAGTACAGACTGAGCTTTGGTTCTCTGCCCTGCTTGAGTAGAAAAAGACCCATTCGAAACCCACCAACACCGGTGTTCATAAGTCTAATCTGGGGGAGTCTGAAAAGGGGGATGGGGAGTCTCGAAGGCCTCAGAGGGGACTAGGAAGGACAATCAGGGAGGGGGCTAGGTTTTCATGCTATCCAAAATGCACCAATTGCCACCTGGAGTGTGTTGTTTAATGTTACCATGAATCGTTTTCTCTCCAGAAAGCTCTGCTTTTTGCAAGTAATAAAATCACATGGGTAGGGTGTAAGAAGGAACAGGGAGATTTGGAACCAAGGAAGTTAGTTCACTGCCCACCTCTGTCTAGGTGGCTAACGGTGGCTGTTCAGGCCAAGCACTTCATACTCAGCTCGGTGAAGATGCCCGGGGGGCCCCGTCCCCCACCCTGGTTCATTCCACAGGACTGTTAGTGCAGAAGGAGGGACACGGGCTTGCAGATAGCACTGTCGGATCGTCGGACAGTGGCACTTGTCCCAAGGAATCCCTTAACCCGCACTAGAGCCAGACCCTTGGGCCTATGGTTTGGGTCAGAGAAGTTGCCCCCAGACTCCATGAAGCACCATCATCTTACCCCACAAGGAGAGTCACTGAAGCCAGAGAGGTTAAAATGGCCAGGACAGACTGTGGCAAAACCAAACCTGGGATCGAGGAATAGTCTGTGGTCTTCCTCTGGCCTGGCAGGCCAGGGTACCCTGGACTGCCTGTAGTTACAATACCATGAGGTACCCACTGTACAGATGGGGCAGTTAAGGTACAGAAGGGTAGGCGACTCCCAAGGCCAAGGTTTGGGCTTAGGAAGTTTGATTTCAGAGTGTGTACTTTCCACTACCTCTAGGATCTGCTTCCTGTTAGTAGGCAGTGCAGGGTTCTCGGGGTCTCCAAGCCATCATTTCTACAAGAGAATTACCAGTGATAACCAAGGATACTCCCTGTTGGTCCTCCTGTCTCCTGCTCATTTGGCCTCTCATCCCAGACAGACAGTATTATGCACCACCCCCAAAAATACAATACGTATCTCATGTGTATAGGCCACCAACAACCCACAGAACAAAGCCGAGTGACTCTAAAATTCACTCCCCCAAATCAGCATCTTCTGTTTCAGAGGATGGTTACCTACACCATTCATCTCGTTACCGACTTCGCATCTTAAATCCCTTCTAGGTACACAGTATTGTAGGGTTCTACTTAGAATGCCATTTCGTCGAAAACATTCACTGTTTACCCACCAAGGAAGAATATTTCAGGTAGAATCGACATGTCCAAGCTTAAGTAAAGATGGCCTCTCCTACAGAACTTTACCCTGAAGAAGCATTCCTCAAAATGAAAGGCACTATATGTAGGCAACAATCTCCAACGTTGGGCGTTCACCCTTGCAAGGATGCAAGACCAGGGCAGGCCGGAGGGGGCGGGCAAGAAAGAGAAACATAAGCTTGACACATTATAGCACCATCGTGTTATTGGTGAAAGCGTGACACCCTAGAGACTGCCCCCCCCACCCTTGGGAAACCAGGAAAACAGCAAAGGGGAAAGATTATCTTAAGATTCTAATTTCTATTATGTATATTTTAAGGACTTAGAAAGGGGAGGGTGGGGAGAATTCAAATAGCTTTCGTTTCCCGTAGGTGATGCGTACAGAGGTTGAATCCAAGGCTAAAATGTATCGGTAACGGAACAGTTTATTCAATGCTCTGTCCTCCCGGTGCTGCTTCTGGTTCAAAGGCTCTCAACAAGAGATGGCAAAGCGAGCCGTTCAGGAAACGGGCTCCTCTGCACCACGAGTCAGGCTTACCCTCTCAGCCTGCAAAGGCTGGAGCCAGCAGATCCATGTTACGGCCAAAGAGGTGTGGGCTTTCTACAGAGTACCTTTTTTGGTAAGAAAAATCTCAGTGGTTCATAAGTGATTTTAGTTTGCCACACTAGGTTTTTACGGACCTCTCTGGACAATGAAAACAGTGTTGCAAATGGAAATTGCTCGTGCCTCATTGCAAATTTTATGGCCACTATGGAATCCTTATGAAGCACTATTAACTTTAACGGTGACCTGTTGCTCCCTGATGATGAGTCACCTTCGATCAAGTAATTCAGGGATCATCTCCACGGCGGTGGGAAGACGATGCAGGGGCGGCAGCAACAAGGAGCTCGTTGTGAAAAACTGAGGAGAAAGCGTGAAAATAAGCGTCCACGTTTGCAATCCCTAATTACTGTTAATTCTAGGATGCTTCTTTCCAAGCAAGCGTTAGGAAGAACCCTTTCACAAAAATATCATACATGCAAGCTTCTAGTCCTTTTAGGTTTTCTAGAATTGAAACGAAACTCTTAAGCTTGACTTAAAGTTCAAGTTAAACTTACACATAAGTTGAAGGCACGGCCTAAGTAGTCTTACTATTTAGTATTTTCTCATACGCTTTCAATTACATCCCTATTTCTCTAGTGGTATATGGTAGGGATGTTGTCATTTTTCCCTTTTAAAAGGGCTTGTTGCAAAGATTTGATGTGCCTGAATGATAAAAGTCAGAAGTGTGCATCTTTGAGGTAGAGAAGAGGTGCATTTGTAAAAAGGAATCACGGAATAGGAAAATGTGAATTCTACCGTCGTAATCGTTCGTGTAACTAAACACCAGCTGCTCAATAATGGATGCAAACTTTGGCCCTTTGAATTCAACAGTTTCTCATGGATCCCAGACTCCGCACCATGCCCTTACTTTTTAGAGAGTAGCTTCACTTTCTCAAACATGTCGAAGTATGTTTAGTTTAGTAATTCCGTTGTAAAAGTAAACACAAGTGGGAGGACAGAAAGAAAAACAATTGGGAAGGAAGGGAGGCGGGAAAGAAAAGAAAGGGGTGGGGAGGGAGACAAATGTGTTAACCATACCCTAAGGCCTAGGTCATTGGTGAATTTTACATACGTTTCCCAAAATTCTCCCTGAAAAGATCTCTTCCCCAGTTCATGCAACAAGAAAGCAAGTTCAGATTTAAGGGGGGGGGGAGTAAAGGGGGGAGTGTATGGGGGGTGCTCCAAGAGTCCAGAGGGGAAGAGGAGGGAGAAGGGGGCCAGGCTTGCATTCATCAGAGGGAAGGCAGGAGAAACATTCTGTGACATTCCCCTTCGCTTCTGCTCCTCAACTCCAGGTCTGAGGTGTGGGACCAACAGCAGAGCTTAAAAAGACCCTCCCTCCTCGCTCAGGCCTGCCCACCCCAGCCCCGCTGGGTCAGGCTGTGTGGCCGCTCCAGGCGCCATAAGGTCATTGCTAGGTTTGGCACAAAACGCTCACACTCAGTGAAAATAGGCCTCCGAAGAAGAATGAAGCAAGAGCCAGGAAAGAACCACTTTGCAAACAGACTTCCAAGGAGAATTAGCCTCTTGAAATCCTCTGTGCAAAAGTTCACACCATAAAACAGCTGCTTCTTAATGTCTCGGGGTTCTAATTAGCCCGGAGCTCCTGATTTGCACAGAACTTCTGGCCAATGGTGTCCAAGCCCCTCTGCTCCTCCCTGCACCGCTCAATCCCATAAGTGCTCTTGGTCAAAAACGAGGTCATGAACTTGTCCACTGAGAAGCATTTACTGTCGTTTCAAATGGCATATTCTGTTCAAGAGGTTATGATAATAAAGGAAGAGCTGCAAACATGCTTTCGAGTCCTAGCGTTTGCTTGCCAGTGTGCACTACGGGCTCCTTGTCTTCGCTCGGCTCTTTTAGACTCCAGCCCACTGTACTGGTCTCTGGGGGAGGGGGGGGTGTGAGGGGATAAGAATCATTTCTAGAATGACTGTATCAAATTGTGTTTCTCCTTCCTCCCCCCTCCCAGCTTTAACCTAAGAGCTCCTCGCCAAAAAATAAGTTCCTGTTTCAAAAAGTATTAGCATGCCTCACCCCTGCCAAGGTTTACAGTATAGTTACATCCTGCCACAGAAAGAAGGATGGGGTGGGGTGGGGTGGGAGGGAAATGGAGCAGGGCAGCTGTTTTTTCAATAAACTCCAGCTCCAGAAAACCTCCCACTACTTCTTCCACACCCCCAGCAGCGAAGCAGGAGGCAGCAGGAAAAGTCATTCCTCCAAGGCAAGTCAAGCCGAATCAAGCTGGCTCACTCACTTTCTGAACTCCCACACAACTAACCAAGGTCTTTGCGAATCCGCCCGGCGAGCAGGAGGACACAGGCCAAAGGGTTGCGCTGTGCTCCCTTGGACACGGACTCCCGTTCCGGGGCAGCCCAAGAGACCTCAACCTCCTCCCCACCCCCACGCCCCTGCACGTCCAAGCGGAGGCACTCGGGGCAACATGACAGAAGGAGCCCATTAAGAAGGTAGATCGTTTTCATCCCACACCTTCCAATAGGCTGGAAGGCCTCCCCACTAAAAAGGCACAGCTGCTGTCAACAGTCCCATGCTCCCCAACCAGCACGCCCTCCGAGCTCAGCAACTGGGCTCCCCTTTCTCCTCTGGAGTGGGAAGGTTGGAAGGGAACCGGAGAAGTTAGGACCCACCCCTCCTCCGCCAGCTGAAAAGCTCTAATTTGTTAACCTAGAAAACCCTGGGGCATTGCAATCAAAGCAAGGCTCCACCCAAGCAGTACCTCTGATGATTTGTTTCCCTGCTCGTGGGCAAGCAGAGAAAAGGGAAAATGAGGACAAATGTGTTCAAAACAGAAACACTGCAGAGCACTAACTTGGTTTTGGGCAAGGACCAGATTATAGGCCCGACACCTCCATTTCTGTCCAAGTGGAAAGAGAAACTACAGGGTACAACCTTGATCCAGCTGTGTGAACTCTGGTGCCGGGGTTCTGCCAGCCCTAGGAGACCAACATAACCCCAAATTGCTCCTCAGTCCCCAGCTGGCCTTTTTTCTTTTTCTTCTTCTTCTTCTTTTTTTTTTTTTTTTTTTTTAAGTTCTTGAGGGTTCTTTCAGTCCATTTTGGTAAACTGACTCTTTTTATGCTGTGATTATAATTACTGTGGAATGGTCTCTTCGCTTACAAATGTATGTTCTTGGTGTGAAATGGTTCCGTGTTGGAGAGGATGGTGTGTGTATATGAACTTCTAAGAAGCCTCTCAAACCCTTCTCAAGGGACTGAACTGTAGCCAAAAAACGTGGACTGGTGAGGAGCTCACAGGTAAGCAGTTAAGAAGAAAACTCCAGATTTTGACAGCATGCACTTAAGACCAATGTCCTAACATGTTGCCCATCAGATTGTAAAATGGCGATGAGCTGGCACACCGTGGGCACGGATTCAAGTCCTGACCCATCTCTAAAGCGAAGCTCAGTAGAACCTAACACGTTAATTGCCTGGAAGGCCCATCTGAATTCTACAAAACTAAAAAAGTTGGATTGCTTTAAAAGGCAAAACATACCAAGATAAAGTTTTTTTTTACAGTTTTAGCCAAGTTAATAAAAAAAAAGAATTGTTGGTACAAAAATTGTATTTCTAAAATATATCTAGGTCTCAAACAGATGTTACATACTTCGCCATGATTTAGGTCACACCATTTATTTGCAACTCCTACACATACCTTGTTTTTCTTCAAATTAAGAGAAAATAAGGCAAAATCTAATTCGGCCAACTCCTCATTCCACACAGTGAAATGTAATTCGGAAATCTGATTCTTTCTTCAGACTCTTCTCCATTTCTAGGACTATCTAAGCATAAATGGCGGAATGCGGATAGGAGAGAATCAAGAGCTGGACATGCCCAGCTCTTATGAACTTTAATTTCCTCAGCAGAGCCAAGGCAGTGGGATTTTTTTTTTTTAAGATTTTATTTGAGAGCAAGCAAGTGAGAGCAATAGAGCACAGCAGGAGAGGGGCCAAGAGAGAGGGAGAAGCAGGCTCCCCACTGAGCAGGGAGCCCAATGCAGGACTGGATCCCAGGATCTGGGGATCATGACCTGGGAGCCGAAGGCAGACGCTTAATCAACTGAGCCACCCAGGTGCCCCCAGGGCAGGGGGATTTAATCGCTGTTTGGGGGCTTGTCAAATAGACCTGTTCCAGGAACAAAAACAGTTCATTTTTTTTTCATTTTGGTGCAAGAACTGAACCAAGTTGTGGGAAACGTACGGCACATGCTTAGAGAGCCCTCCCCTCTCCCTGCCCTAGGCGTGGCTCCATGTTCGCTCACCTCCGTCAACACTTGCAAGGAATTATTTGCAACCCAACAAGAATATTTATGAACATAACCTGCAAAATCAGAATACAGAGCTCTGGGATCTCAGTGAGCCCCCAGATCAAGAGACATGAACCCTACCCCCTCCCCAAAAAAAGATTTCCAAAGAGGCGAGGAGCTGGCGTTTCCACATCTTACTCTCTAGTTGGAGTCACGTAGCCTTCATGCTCCAAGAGCCGTAGGATGACCATTCGGAGTTCAAACACTGCTTACCCATTGGATTAGATTCATCAATAAAAACACTTCCGATTCATCTTCCCTAAAATGGACATAGCTGTGAGAGCCATAGGCAGCCAATCAGAAACCTCTATTTAAAGTCAATCTTCTTAAAATAAAGAAGAGAGTCGATATTTTTGCTCGTTTAAAGCCGTGATTCGTTCCATCTGACCACAAACCATTCACAGTATCTGCACCAACTATAAATCCAAAGTGCAACAACCAGGCGATCAGTCGAGCAGCGTCACGTTCTCCTGGATGCCGACAAGTCCTTAAGCACCTGGTATTGAATGGAGAATGAAAGAATTTATATCCTAAGCCCAGACAAAAATAGCTCTGTGAAGATCAGACCACACAAAGCACTGTAGGAGAGAAGGGGGAAATGACACCGAAGTTCTAGACGGACAGAGCCAAATAGGATCATTCAAGGAACCACACAGTATACGGCTCCACGGCTCAAGGGTGCCTGAAGAATTTCCTGCGCTCGGATGGCGTTTCATGTTTGTAAAGATAGCACAGCTACATCTTGGCGCTTTCCAGATACAGAGCGCTCCTCACCGCGCTGGCCTCTTTGCAGGACCAGACTTGGAAACAGTCACCTAGGAAGGGCCCGCCGATTTCCATCTCTGGGCCTGCCCGGAGAAGCGTGGCTCTTTCAAGAACAGCTAAGTGCCTCTAGCGTACATGTCAGAGGACAGAAAATCATAAAAGCAATATAGGGGAAAAGCAGATTCATATAGTGCCTCCCTCGATTCCATGTTAACTGAAGCCATCAGGCTCTCAGGCACCATTTTAATGTTACTTTTTAAAAACTGTGAAAGTACACCACACCTCTTCCCGCTGCCATTTCAGATGGAGTGTTGGGGTCCCCTGATTACCCCTTAGCTTCTCCACTTGACCACAACGTGCCCCGAGTTAGCGCCATTAACACAAGGAAATCTCCATAGGCGTCTACCTCTCTCACAAAGTTACGGAAAAAATGAGCGCAATCTTAAAAATGCTTACGCTGAAAAACACTGCTGGGAAATGACAATTTTTAAGTCTCTTAGAGTGTGATTATGGCTACGAGCATGGAAAGGGATTATTCTTAACTGAAATAGAAAATTAAGGAGCTAAACTCCAGGTAAGACAAAATACAAACCAGGCTGGCAGCATTTCCCTCCCTGAAAAGCACTCATCAATCATTCTGGCTGTCTGGTGATAATGCTTCAGCAAACCCACCAGTGAAATTAGATTCTTGCCAATTCCTATGCATTTAAAAGAGGACAAATATGTCACCCTATGCAAAACATGTGATCAGAAAGACATTTAATTTTGAAGCAGGACGATAAATGTCAGCTAATGCTTCGGCGTTTAGTGCCTCTGAAACGTACCCTTTAGGACGTTCCTGAAATACAGTTGATGCACTCAACCAATTTTCGTTTCTTCTGTAGTTTCCATTTGCAAAAGGACTTGAGATGTACCAAAGTCATGTGAGTGACATCATGCTTGGGCATGAAACTTGGGGAATAAAAGACATCAATTAAGGGGGGGGAGGGAGACGCAATGCATTTTGCAGGACTTCCCTAGAGAGACAGCCACCACATCATATCAAATCAAAAGCTTTTGCCTATGGGAACTTTTATTACAACTCCTATCAAAAGGACAGGGAAAAAAAACAGCTTTCCGGTTTTCACAGGAAAAGAATGATTTCCAAATTACGACTTTTGAGAGCTCAGGAGAAGGAATGACTTATTTGCAGTAAATGTGAAACACATGGTTTTCTCCGAGCGTTTCTGCTGCCCTGCAGTTACTTCTCTTATATGAAAGAGATAAATTATTAAGATTTAAACACAATACCCCTTAGAATGTACCGTACATTGCTGTGCAAAGCCTGAGGGTCGAGACTTTAAATCACAATTCCAAGGGTAAGTAGGAAAACATCGCACTCCTCACGCCACAGACACGCCGGGCAGTTGTGTCCTACACACCATGGAAACACAGGTCGGGGGGAGACAGCGGCCAACAGGACACCTGCCCCGTGGACCCGCTGTTGGACTGTGAAGACAGCAATTGCAGCCAACTCAAAAGATCAATGGCCTCACTGGGAAAACATGGGGATCCATCCACCCCAACATAGAGTGGGATTGTGCTTTGCACTTTTGTCATTTTGTTCAGGGTGATTTCTCTATCCCAGTGGCTCTTAACCCCCAGCAGTACAGTAAAATCACTTGGAAGATGGGGGAAAAAAGGGGCGGGGGGGAGCCTAGTATGCATGTAGAGAAGAACCACTGTTCTATCCCCATCTGATTCAGCCTCACTAATACAGCATTCAACTCCATCATTTAGACTTTTAATGAGAACTGCCAGGCAAGCTCTCCTTTATCTTTCTTTTTTGAGAAGTGCAAGAGGCTCTCAAGGGAACATTCGTACATTTTCCACGGCGTGCCAAGTGTGGTCTCTGTTGCTCTGTGCAGAGTGCCCCTGAGTGTGGGAGGTGTTACGCACACCGTGTGGCAGTGCAGCTCACTCCCCTTAGAGCCTCTGCCTCTCCACCCCACCCCCCTGCCTTTCTCACGTGTGTCACAGACTTGTCCGGAGGGAAGGTGTGGGATAGAATTTCTCAGGAGGTCCTATCCAATTTCCTAGCAATCTGTAACACAGGAAAGAGCTCTCCACAGTCTGTCACTGTGATACAAATGCTTCTCACAGATACCTCCTCGGTCTCACCCTAAACAAACACACACCCTGCTAAGCAGAGCTCCTTGCAGTCCCTGAACAATTCCAGCAACGTGAATGCAAATGGCAAAGCTGGGGATTGCACTCCATTATCTTTCATCGTTGCAAAAGCTGCCTACTGTGAGCACCCTCACCTCCCCCCAACACCTACACACCCATGGAGCAGCTACCTGCCTTTCTCCTCGGCCACTTCTCAGGTACTGAATAGGTCCATGGATATTCAGACGATTAGATTACCAGAACCTTAGGAAGATCTAAACCGCAAAAAGTTCTCCCCATTCTATCAACATCAATTACTAAGTTCTAGCAAATCTGCTCATTCAGAGATTTAAAAATAAAAACCACCTTTGGGGGGGGGGGGATGGCTACCTTACATTTGACAATAGAGCAACTTTAATGATAAACAAAATGTATGAGTAAAAGGACATTCTAAGTTTAAAAAATTAAGTTTTTATTTATGTTTTATTCCGTTTAACTCCCTCAACGCAATGGAGAAATCACCAGGGTCTTCATTTTATAGAGGAGTACATGAAGTTTCAATACATAAATCAACACGTCCATGATCTGCAAAGCTAAAGGATGGCTGAGCTGGGATTTGGACAGAAGTCTGGCTGACTCCAAAACCTTTAACCATTTTTATAAACTAGTACAGTACCTATCTTCCATAAATAATACACTGGAATACTACTTCCACCACCATTTATTTAAAAAAGAAAAAAGAAAAGAGGCAAGGAATCTGAATTCTTTGACTTTTAACCCAAGGAAAGCAAAGCATTCATCATGGAGTCAATGGCGAGAATTGTAGATTTGGAATCTTGTCTGATACCAACTGACCAGAAGCAAGTTACCAAAGCTCTGAGCACTTTCATTCTCTTCTGTAAAATGAGAAAGACAAGGTCAACCTCAAGGTTGTTGGGCAGCCTAAATCAAAGGTCTTATTAGACTCAGTGACTGTTAGCTCTCTTCCCTCTCTTAGCCAGTTTCCTACTCTGTCAACTCGGGATCATAAACCCTATTGAGCCACTAACAAAGGGCCTTAAGGGGAGGGGGGAAATTATAAAAATGGAAACACTCTGAAAAGTGATGCTTTTAAAAATCTATTTCTGATCATTAGCACTTTTAATGGAGTCCTAAAAGAAATGATAAATTGTCACTTAATTCACACTGAGGAGTTCCTATTTAAGAAAGTCTGAACTTGGTTATTTCATAAACCAAATGATCCTGACTCATCTGTTTTTCAATTCTGAAATCTTCTGTTTGGCTTGGCTTTGTTTCAGTTTTTGACTCCTGCGTTTCCACAAGTCATTATTAAGTACCCATTGAGTGCTTGGGCCAATAGGGAATAAAAATATTTGAAAATACGATTCTTATCCTTGAGAAAGGTAGAATATATGGTTGGGTTTTCCTAGAATAGGCACACATAGGATGTGCAGATTGACCAGTAGGTGCTAGTGGTTAGGATTGGGAGTAAAGCAGCATTATTAAAAAGTAGCAGAAAGTAGTTGCTTTAACAATAAGGGAACAGTTTTTGTCTGGTTTTAAAGATTTTATTTATTTATTTATTTATTTATTGCGGGGGGGGGGGGGCAGAGGGGCAGAGAGAGAAAGAATGAATCTTAAGCAGGTTCCATGCCCAGCACAGAGCCCAACACAAGGCTTGATCTCACAACCCTAAGATCATGACCTGAGCCGAAATCAAGAGTCAGACGCTTAACCGGCTGAGCCACCCAGGCACCCCATTGTTTTAAAGATTTTCTATTTAAGTAATCTCCACACCCGACATGGGGCTTGAACTCACCACCTCAAGATTAAGAGTCACATGCTCCACCAACTGAGCCAGCCAGGTGCCCCAGGAAGGGAACAGTTCTGCATCTTGACTGCAGTGATGGTTGCTCGAATACACAAGGGTGATAACATTTCGTAGAAACATGCACCCCCCCCCAAAAAAAAAAATGCATATAAAAACTGGCAAAATGCACATGAGGTGTCTGACATAGTGTTGTACCAATGTCAATTTCCTGGTTTTGACAACATACTAAGATACTGTCAACTACGGGAAGCTGAGTCAAGAGGATGTGAGAACGCTGTACTGTTATTGTAAGTTCTTGGGAGTCAAACTCTTCAAATAAAATGTAGTACTAAAAAAATATATATATATATATGAGGAAGTTCCCTATAAACAGATACGGAAAGAGGTCTAATATGTATGGGTAAGTATAAAACAGGAAGGTATTACACAATGTATATAATATGCTACCTTTTGTGTAAGAGCAGGAAGTATAGAACGGATACTCCTATTTCCTCGTAGAGCAGCAGAAAGGGACTATGGAGGGGCCATAGGAGAAACTATAAATAGTGGTTTCCGTGGGGGCTGAAAACGAGGAACTTGATAGCTGAGGCTCAAACATGGAAGACTTTTTATATTGGGGAGTTTTGAAGCCTTCAAATGTAATACTATTCAAAACAAAAAGACAAATGAAAAGGATAGTAACATAATAAATGATAGTATCAACGTAGAAATCCTCTATGTCAGATTTACTGAAGAGTTTACATACATTATTTTTAATCCTCAAAACAAAGACCAAAGTGATGGATACATCTTGACAGAGGATAAGCCTTGTTTGTAGGTAATTGTAAAAGGTAATTGCGATTGTAAAATCTTTTGCCTAAACCCCTCGGTTTTTCCACATTAATTCAACTCCTTATTCAGGGATCTACAGAACACAACCTGCTGCTTCTTGCCTCAATACACTTGTAGGCAGCTTTTCCTCTACCTGAGACCACTACCCCTCCCCCCACCTATTTTGCCTGGACGACTCCTAGTCAAGCTCCTGCCCAGTTAACTTTCTCCAAACCACTTTCTTCAACAGAGTGAGTAATTCTCCTTAGCTCTGTATCTCATACTAAGTTAAACCCATCTTAACCATTATTTCTTAACGGTCTTTAAATCCACAGCATCTAGCAAAATGCCTGGCAACTGACTTTTGCTCACAGAATGCTCCTTCAGCTACAAAGGACTCTTTAATCCTCACCAGGAGCATTCAGAAAAAATAAGACCTCATTAAAAGAACACATTCACTTGCTAACAGGTATAAATAATGGTTCTTGGATATTTTAGAATAGAAGTGGCTGCAGGTACTTCTGAGAACACCAGTATCTGAAGTGGGATCACTCTTAATTTTAACTGGACACAAGTAGATCTTACTTACAAACTCTAATACTAAATTTCTGAGAGAGGTTTATTCCTAGTATTTCTGGTAAATTCTTCACAAAATATAAATTCACAGAGTAGTAACACTTTCATAAAAATATATTAATTTTAACTCCTAACCATGGCCTTTCTGAATTTTCTTTCCCAGGAAATGTGTTTACCTTTAAAGGGGAGATAAAGGGCACTGTGTTCGGAAGAAAGCTTGGTCCTTTATTGTTGAGTATCTAAAATACTCGGTCATCATTTAATATGGCGTGGGTCTCTAGACAGACACACAGAACTGACTTTTTCTCCTCAGAATCTGTCCTCCAAAGAATGTTGTCCACACAGCTTATAAATTAGATCAACAGTAAAGTGCCAGCCAGTATGGCATTGTTGTCAAAGTTACATGATCGGAGGTCAGATGCCTGAGTTCAAGTCTTGACTCTGACCATTCCTAACTGTCTCCTAGAAGGTCCTTGAGCATGAATTATATGTTAGAGTTAGGATATTATTACTATTTAACGTTCATCCAATCCTTGGCATGGTGGGTTCTAAGCTCTTTGTGTCACGATTTATTTAATCTTCCCAATGTCCCAATGTGTTTGATTACCAGTATAACCTGATTTCACAAATGAGACAGATGTTCACTTGACCAAGGACACAGTTCTTTGGGTGGTATGTGCTAGCAGTAGGAGCTGTTATACTACTTTTCAAGAAATAAACCCCACTCTCTAGGGGAATACATACAGCCCAAATCCCAGATTATCTTCTGCTTTGAGAATTTTGGTTAACCAGAGAATGTTAATTTTGGAAGTCACTTTAATTTTTCCAGATGTCATACAAGATTTCTTCTTAATGAAGGTTCTAAAACATAGGTCTTTACAACATGTCAGACTTCGTTTTTTTAAAAAAGTCTATCCCAACGGGTCTTAACCAGAGAAAGTGGATTGTTATGTCTTGCCAGGTGTGTTCTAAAAGGATTTTCAGTGCCATGTTTTTTTTCTGCCCCCATATGCGTTTGAGGACCTTCATAACCCATACCCAACATACTAATACTCATGAGGTTACATAAAAGGCCTTGTTACAAACGATACGGAAGTCACTGAATCACCTATCAAAACCAGCATTTGCGTATCTTACACATTTGGAAAAAGACACTTCTCACAGGGAAGCAATTCAAAAATACTGATACTCAGGGGCGCCTGGGTGGCTCAGTCGTTAAGCATCTGCCTTAGGCTCAGGGCGTGATCCCGGCGTTCTGGGATCGAGCCCCACATCAGGCCCCACCGATGGGAGCCTGCTTCTTCCTCTCCCACTCCCCCTGCTTGTGTTCCCTCTCTCGCTGGCTGTCTCTCTCTGTCAAATAAATAAATAAAATCTTAAAAAAAAAAAATACTGATACTCAAACAGACGTTTGTACATCCATGTTCTTACTAGCATGATTCATAACAGCCACAGGTTGGAAGAAACCCATTCATGCTATTGATAAATGAACAAAATGGCCTATACATAAAATGGAATATGATCTTAAAAATGCTGACACATGCTACAGCATGGATGAACCTTGAGAACATTATGCTAAATGAAATAAACCAGTCACACACACACACACAAAAATACTGTAAGATTCTACTAATCAAATATCTAGAACAGTCAAATTTATAGAAACAGGTAGAATGGTGATTGCCAGGGCCTGAGAGGAAGGCAGAATGGGGAGTTAGTGTTTAATGGGTACTCAATTCCAGTTTGGGAAGAAAAGTTGTAGAGATGGATAGTGGGAATGGTTGTGCAAGCATGTACTCAGTACCACTCAACTGTCCATCTCACACAGCTAGAATGGTAAATTTTAGGTTTTACCATGAAAAAAAAAATTCATTACCTACAACACATACAAAAGACAAGCAGGTAGTTATCAATGAACTTGGGCCAAAGAAACAGTTCATCTAGATAATTTTGAGCAAGAAAGACCCTCAGGACTATCAAGACAGCCTCAATTCTCTTTAATTAAAAAAAAAAAAAACCTCCCCTTTGTTTTAGCTAAATACTTCACCTTCATATGAAAAAAAAATTAATCTTCCCAAAAACTTAAAGGGAAAAACATTCAAACTCTACTCCTATTCCAAGTGTCAGTCATATAACACACATTTTGTTTGATCGCTTTGCCACCTGCGACTGAGCCCCAAGAGCAACCATGAGGATCCGAAGCTACAATTTCAAAATGGAACTAAGCCATCCGTAATCTTTACTGTCAGAGCAATGCCTAATAAACTTCAGTTAGGTTAATCCCATTAAGATCTAACATTGTTATCCTTTTAAAGTGAAAACACATTTAATGAGATCATAGGAACGAATGAAGAGGCGGTCAGGCTCAGCCCCTTCGGTATCCGTTTCTGATGTCATATGGACAGGATCTGAGCAAGGTTACTTCTGGTACTTTCTGTCTTCCTTTCTCTTTGCCTTTCCCTGAAGCCTTATTGAAATTTGATAAGACCTACCTACCTACCTACCAACCAACCAAAGAGCTTTCGAGGGGAGGGTAGGAAGATGAGAAGACACTGTCCCCAACACTACCACATCCTTCATCCCTCAGAAGCGTTCAGGAAGGAGCCCCTCTGCAAAGTTCATCTGCTGCATGGCTGACTCTCCATTACTGCTAAAACACTCAAAAGCTAACTGTGCAGACCATCTTTAATCCTAGAAAAGAGTAGGAAGTTACATTGTAAATCTGATCTCCGGATTGAAGAACAGAAAATTATGTAGTGGGCAAAAAGACAAGACAAAATGGTTGGAAATCTGGACTGCTTTGACAAAGCAGAAGGTTTTACTCTGTCAGGTTACAAATAGTCACTTTTGTAATAAACAGAAAAAGAAAGGTAACGTGACCTACAATTGTTAAATTTGGGAAGCGCTAGAAACCTGAATGACCCAAGTCCACTCATGGGAACGGTCTAGCAGATATGTAACTCAATTCATGTGTCTGCATGACACATGATCTCTACTTAGTAGAGTCAACCTCTTGTGTATTCATTTGACTTAGTACAGTCTGGAAGGACAAACACAAAGGGTTAACTAATTTGAACTATTTTTCCAATTTTTCAATTTTTTAAGATTTCATTTTTATTTATTTGAGATAGCGAGAGAACACAAGCAGGGGGCAGAGGGAGAGGGAAAAGCAGACTCACTGCTGAGGAGGTTTGGATCCCAGGACCCCGGGATCATGACCTGAGCCAAAGGCAGACGCTCAACCAAATGAGCCACCCAGGTGCCTCTATTTTTCCAATTTTTCAAAGATTTTTTTTATTTCATTCTGATTAAAAACAGGTGACATATGAGTATTTGGTATTTCTGGAAGCAAATTTGCATATTAACAGTAAACATTTTTTAATCATGTAACTCATATTGTAATCACATGAAAAAGAGCTTTCATTTTTCTCTTGGTGAGAAAAAAGTTTTTAGAAGGTCTCAGAATCAGAAATCCTCAAGGCCAACATCTCAACCTGCTGTGTAGTGATGAGCCCACAGAATAGTCTGAGCTATACATAAATGTGTATTTTCCTAACAGGCACGTTAAACCGTCGACCGTGACCAATCAGGTTTTAAACGTCTGCTGTCAATTAAGAATAAATAAATTCCTGAATGATTAATTTTTTCCCCATTTTGGAAAATGAAATCGGGTCTTATTTCTGTCACATCTGCCATCAGCAAGGAGAAAGAAAGGGCATGAAATAAAATAAGCATTGGCATCAAGAAAAAGCTTACCTCCTCCCCATATTTTTTATTGGAAAAATAAAATTTGTTTTCCAGTAAGATATTTCATTTTTTTTAAAAAAATCTGTTTCTACTCAAAGCTAGAGTTCTATTTATTTTTAAATGAGGCACACGAAACCTCCCAAGTGCAACTCAGATTTACATCTGGCTGATCCTCCCAAATGTGACCCACCAAGTTCATGCTGTTTATTTCTGAGTTCTGTGATTTTTGGGGATAACACGTGTGAGAGATAGCAAATTAACTACCGCTAGTCAGCAGCCAGCCAGCAGAAGATGTCTTGGGAAGCAAGTGGGAGCAAATCCTGCAAGTCAATTTCTAATCACACTTGCCAGAAACTGGGGGGGAAAGGTGACCAGTCCTGCCAAGAAAAATCAGTGGTAGAACTTGTTTCCCTTTTTCCATGGAATATTTCAACACTCCACCAACAAATACAGCTCAGTCTTTCCTTTCCGTAACTTCAGGACTGCAGGGAAGGCTCTGGTCTCAAGGATAGCCTTAGAAACATTAAAATGGCCCACATCACAAAACATCAGTCTCTCTGAGTCCCTTTCCCGCAGCAATCTCCACTTACATGAGAGGTTGAGAGGGCAGGGGTAACTTGCAGGCTACAGAAATACACATTCTCCCCCTTCCCCCCTCCCCACCCCCACCAAAGACACATACAGGTGCCTCGAGAAACCACACTCAAACCTCCTTACCTAGAACTGGCCAGGAATACTGTGGAATGGGTCAGCCTCTGCTGAAAACAGAACCAACTGATGGCTTAAAGAACCACAGTTTGAAAATCACCTATTCATTTCAAGAGTAAGACCCCGGGGGGACACTCTTGCTGTGTATTTTCACCTGGTTTCTTACCTCAATCCCAAACCAAATAAATCAGTGGTTCTGAACCAGGACCACCCGTAGAGTCACCTGGAGAGCCTCTAGGCCAGGCTGCTGCTGATGCTGGGACCAACCCCGTCCCCTCCCCCACACCAACTCCATTGAAACAGGACAGGGGACCGACCACTGTCTTTCTAAAAGCCTCCCGGGTGAGTCTACTGTGAGAACCCCAGCTTTTAGAAGTGTGCTTTTTAAAAAGTTAATTTCTCTACCAAACACAAAGAAATTACAGCTCTAATTTCAGTCCATCTGTCCTCTCATCGGCTCGAGGACCAGAAAGTCCTGGTCATGGTTGCACGGCTGCTGTCATGCTGGCTTCCCGATATGGGAGCGGATGAAGCCGGATGCTCTCTATGGCTAGGGATGGAGGTGGGCTTAGTACAGGCCCCAGAGGGCAATGAACGGCTTAGACTCAACTTGGTAATTAGAAAGCACAAACTCCCATTATCCACACTCCAGACACCAAACGTGCCCGTTTTTCCATACCAAGCAATTCTCCGAATCTCAATGGACACGGAGTAGTCGAACTGCAAGTTAACTCAACTCTGACACTTGCCAAATTTGCAAAGACCCCGCAGGTGAGGGGCTCTGGCCACAAGACTGCTCCCCACCCCAAAACGCCAATTGCAGGTCCAGGTCACCACCAGTAACTCCGGCCGACCAGCTATGTAAATCGGGGGTTCCCCGGTCTGGAGCTCCATAACTTACTAGAACCGCTCGAAAACGGCTTACTTACCAAATCACCAGTTTATTACGAAGGCTACAATTCAGGACCGGCCAGACGGAGGAGATGCCTAGGGCAAGGTGCGAGGGGCGAACGGAAGGCCATCTGTCACGCTTAGCTCCCAATACCTCCACAGTTCAACCCAGAAGCTCTCCAGACCCCTTCTCCTAGGGTAGGCATAATGAACTAAAAGATTGGCCACTGGTGTTTAACTCAATCTCCAGCCCCCTTCTCGCCTCCCTGGAGGTCAGGGGGTGGAGCCTGTAAGTACCAGTCCTCTAATCACACGGTGGTTCCCCTGGCAACGAGCCCCCATAATTAGAGGCTTTCCAAGAGTTGCCTTATTAACAGAAACTCAGGTGTGGTTGAAAGGGGCTTGTTTTGAATAACAAAACACATCACTCCAGAGCTGTTTCAGGAGCTGGGAACAATAACCAGATATTAAAACAAAAGATGCTTCCATTAGTCTTAGGAAATTACAGGGGTTTTAGGAGATCTGGCCAGGAGCCAGGAACGAAGACCAAAATACAGATTTCTTACTATATCACAGTGAGCCAGGTATAAGGGCACCATCTCGTGTATTTTGAGCATCTCAGGACATGCTACTGTGTTAAGCACAAAGACAAACATAAAATAGGGTGTACACAGAGTGAAACATGGTGGTTTTCCTTAGCCACTACTTCCCTCAACTCTACCATGCATTAGAATCACCTGGAGAATCACTCCACCCCCAGAGTCTCTGATTCAGTCTAGGGTAGACTAACAATGCAATTATTTGCATTTCTAACAAGGTCCCAGGTGATGCTGATGCTGTTGACCTTAGGACCACACCTTGAGAACCACTGTTCCAGACTAAACTGGCACCTCCAAACCTATGAAATACCAGAGATTCATTTTTATTTTACTTTTCCGCAGTTTTATGAAGATATAATTAACATACAGCACTGTTTACATTTAAGGCATAGAGCATAATGATTTGACTTTCACGTATTGTGAAATGATCACTACGATAAGTTAAGATCCATCATCTCAGGTACCGGAAAAGAAAAGAAAAGAAAAGAAAAGAAAAGAAAAGAAAAGAAAAGAAAAGAAAAGAAAAGAAAAGAAAAGAAAAGAAAAGAAAAGAAGAAAAGAAAAGAAAAGAGAAGAGAAGAAAGGAAGGAGGGGAGAAAATGTTTTTTTCTTATGATGAGAACTCTTGGGATCTACTCTCTCAACAACTTTCAAATACAACACACAGCAGGGCTAACCACGGTCATCATGTCGTATGTGACAACCCTAAGATTTGTTGTCATAGTATCTGTTTATACAATGGGAATGTTGAACAGACTGGATTTTTCATATAAAAGAATTATTGTTGGGGCACCTGGGGGGCTCAGTTGGGTAAGCATCCAACTCTTGATTTAGGCTCAGGTCGTGATACTCATGGGTTGTGAGATCAAGCCCCGTGTCGAGCCCTGCGTCGAGCCCGGAGTCTGGCTCCATGCTCAACACGGTAAGCTTGAGATTCTTTCTCCCTCTCCCTCTCCCTCTGCCCCTCCCCCCCAATAAATAAATAAATAAAATCTTTTTTAAAATTATTGTTAAGTATTGTTTTAGGTGTGAAAACAGTATTGTATCTATGTTTAAAAAAAACAAAGAGTTCTTATCTTTAAGAGTTAGGCATTGAAAAAGTTTTTAAGTTGACACCCGCCTTGTACCCAAACTCTCTCCTCATGGTAGGGTTTACCATTCCCAGGCATGTTTTCTATCACAACATGCCTATATGAGTAGATAAAAAGAAAACCAAAAATATAATAAAGTAATAGCATAGATAAGGAACTAAAACAGGGCAGCCCAGGAAAGAGCGAGTAACAGACCGTAGCCACAAAGGGAATCAGTATGACCCTTTATCTGGAAATTTTCCCCATCCAAAAAGTCTCTTACCTGAGCATGCAGGATGCTAATGCTTCCGTAGTCACCTGAGAGTACTAGGAGAGAAAGGGAAACTGAGTCAGAAGTTGTAAGAGTAAACAGAAGGACACAGCAGAGTGACATTTCAGTATACATTCTGGTCTACCTTGAAGGTTTCGAGAGGAACATTTGGGAAGTTGAGTAACAAACACAAACGATTGGCCTTGGCCTTGCCTGCTCTGGGGCCATTCCACGCCAGTGACTCACTACAGAGGGTGAAGCCCTCCTTCTATCTGGAGCAAAAGCACCCAATAACCTGGTCTTAGCAGCAGCTCTGCTACTCCTATCGTAAGCTAATGCAAACACATCTCTCCCCCTTTCTGGGGCTAAATTTCATTATCTGAAAAATGAAGGGTTTTAGATATTCACAGTGCCTACCAAAGCTAACAGTGCATTACTACACGTGAAAAAACACTCGCCCTGGGACGTAATCAGAAGCAAAGAAAGAAAGCTAGCACACATATATATGCTAGACCCGACTGCTTGTTGCTTCTTTCATTTACCCTCTACAACCATTTTTGTAAGGCTAGTCTCGATAGCCACCGAAGGCTCTGGACAGAGAGACTGGCTGAGAGGATACAGTAACTTGCCCAAGGTCATCGAACCAGCAGTAGCAGAGCCATAGATCAAAACCAGGAGCTGGCTGACCCCAGAAGGACGTTCTTCCCACTACACCACGGGCGGTGTACTGAGCGCCATCCTGTTGCTGGTTAGAATCCCATCAAAGCCACGGTGAGCTCTGACTCCGGCACTTACAAAGGCGTGCAAGGTTACATCGAGGGTGAGGTCTGTTTTCTGTGCCCACACTGCTCGTTTTTAAAAATCTGATATTTTGTAAGAATGTATTTGATTGTAGAAGTAATTGCCCAATACCCCACAAAATTAGCTTATGACATTTCTAATTGTTTTATTCAAAAAATTTATACTTTCCTTTCTCTAAAAAAGCATAGTTTATAAGAGCAGGTTATGTCTGGATACAACAAGGGGAAGAAGCTTGGAGGTTTTTCCCTCCCTTAAAATTTTTAGAGGCTACACCCCCCAAACTACTTATTTTCTAAGCATCTGGTTTCACAAGCAAAATTACTGGCAAGTCATGAAAGATTTAACTATTTCACATAGAGTCTCCTTTTTTTTTTTTAAAGAAAATAAAATTCTAGAGATTAGAAATACACCACGTTTCCTGCTTGGCCAAGGCAACAAAACAGCTCCAGTGGATGAACATACCGCATAAAGCAACTGTCTGATTCTCTGGGGCTCAAGGTCAGTTTTCCCTCCATACAGGGATTCACATAATTGGCTATGCACATTCGTCCATTGAATCAGGTGGCAAGACAACCTATTAGATAGATCAGTGGTCTGATGTAGGACACAGCTGCTCTGCTCCCTCCAGGCTTAAAATAATTCAGCACTATCAACCTCCCCCATTAAGTACAATTAATTTTATGAAATGGAGAAAATAAGCATTTTATTTAAAATGGCTGACACACGCTATGCACGGCAGAAAACACCAACTGTGCACGCGACACCCGCGTCCCCCAGTTCCCGCTGACCTCGAGGTGCTAATGAGGGAGTTCTGCAAAGACTGCATTAAAAAGGATCCTACATTTAGCCAGCCCTGACCCCAATCCAAACTTTTCTCCCACACCACAGCAGGAGGGCCTCACTAATTGGAATGTGCAGAACACGTGGCCTGAAACATGTTTCACTAGCATGCAGCCACAGAGCGTCCTCAACGACACACATGCGCGTGCGCGCACACACACACACGCACACCACTCCAATTCCTTCGCTTTAAAAACAATGTGCACAATAAATGTGGGTTTCAAAATTAAAGTATGTGTTTGTATGGGTAACACACACACACACACACACACACACACACACACACAGGTGGAAATTGTTTTCGTGAGCACAGATCTCCCCCTAAGACGGGCGGTATTGACCAGACATAGAAACAACAAAGATCCCGGGTGAAAAGGGACCCTCTAATCACATTAGCTTGTAGTTCTAAAGGAAGATCGTTGCTCTGGATTTCCCTTTATACATAGCAACTTCAAAAAAATCCCCATTTTCTTAGTACATCTTTATGTAGGGAAGCCTGCATGCCTTTGAAGCCTCAACACAAAACAAACAAGAGTCTTTACAAGTCCTGTCTGACCACCCAGGGAGAATCAAATAGTATTTTTTTCTCCAGTAGGCCACCCCAGGATACTGCGAATAAAAAGGAAAAGAAGGAACTCATCATGTAACCGGGATGTATTTTTCTAGTGTCGTTATACGCTGTTTTAATCTAAATATTATGGTATATTTTTCACTAGCAAAGCCAAAGCAGATCTAATTATTCATTTATTATTAGAAGTTTTGAAAGAGCAGGAAATAGGTTAAAACCACTGGAACAGCAGAGGGGAGGGGAGAGATTAAGGAATTTTCTTCTCAAAATCCCAAGCATCGAGCAGGGATTTTTAAAAGTGCTGACGGTGGAGAGGGGGCCGGCGGTTCCTTAGGACAAAAGCCCTGGGATGAAACCTCTCAAGGGCCAGACTGCAGGAGACGCCAGGGGAGGGAGTTTCTGGGCACCACACTGAAGAGCTTAGTTGCATGCAAGGATTTTAGAATCATGAGAAGGTCTTAGAGTCATAAGCATCCTAAAATGCGCTCCTCTAATCATGTTGTGTCCCTGCACCAAACCTCCATGTGGGCCAAATGAAAACCAGATCCTGTAGCCAGCCATTAGGGAGGTCCAACCAGCTTCCCACGCCTGGTTTCCACTGCTGCCATCAGGATCTGTGGTGCTCCGGGCAGCTGGAGGTCCCTACTGTTCCTCACATACGCAGGGCACTTCCACCTGGTCAAGCCCACACAGAAGGTCTTTTGTTCTCCTGAAATGGCCTCCCGGCCTCATCCCTCTCCTGACTCAACCTTTAGGACAGAATGGAAAGAGGTTAATAGACCTCCTCCTGAATCACAGCTCTGTCCCTCAACAGCCTGCCTGGTAGCTTGGGGCAAATTACTTCATCCGATTCCCTGCCTCACTTTCTCCATCTGCTAAAGGGGGATATGAAAGCCTGTCTCACTGTTATGAACTACAAGGGAGGGTGGTAATCAACTAATGCTCATTAACGTGGTGAGTGTTATTTCCCTGCACTCACATAAATGCCACCTTCCCCCCACTCCAGCCAGTCTTCCTTAACAACCACAGCCAAAAGACCTCTCCCCCTTCTCTGACTTCCCCTCCCAACCTCACTGCAGTGTCTGGTGCCTGAACACTCTCCGCATGCACTATGATTATCCCTCTATCGTCACCACGGCCACCAGACTGTGTGCTCTTTGGAGGTAGGACCCATGTTTCATTCATGTTTGTATTCTTTCCAATGTCTCATACACAATCAAATATAACCACCTCGGGATTCTAATATTAACAGTTCCCTTTAAATATTCCAGACAAAACCCATTATTCTCCAAGAAAATGGAGTCCATGTGACATGAATAACCACCCTACTAGTAAGTAATAGTACCTTTTTCTACAGGACCAACTTGAATGGGTGACGGAATGGATAGATGGATGGGCAAACGGACATAGGAACAAACCAACCAGCAGTCAGCTGCAACAGCCAACATATTGTCAGCAATTCAAACCCTGGGGGATTGCGTACTGACCCACCATCGAATGGCCGGGCCACCTTACCACTCATGCTTTTCTTCATGAACGTTTTTAAATGTCGTTCCTTTGAGATTCCTTATGAACTCCAGATCGAGAAAATTCACCCCGTGAAAGAATTTGAGACAGTATTCTCCTTCAACAGGAGGATCTCTTAATTAATTTAATATATCATTGTGTTCAAAACTTTTCAAATAAACAGTAGTTCACCTTTCTTGTGTGTAGCTTATTCATGCCCTAGCTTTTACGGAAAGCCAATGCCAGGCGCCAGTCACGTGCTTGTCCCCACAGGAAGCCCACAGGCGGGCCATCCGTGTGAAGAGCTCCAGCTCCATATCCTCTCTTGTTCTCCTCCAACTCTGCGGCCTCCATCTGTCCCTCCATTTATTCACTAAAGTGCAGCGCGGGCACAATAAACCCCATCACAGAGATAATGAGAGGGGGATTATGGAAAGGCAGCTTGCAAAGCACTTGGCAAACACTTCGGTCTGAAGGTTTGGGATCTAGGAGCCCATTTCCCTTCCCTCTCTAAGGTTCAGGAAATGTTGCAAACCTCTCAGATGGCAGGCAGCTCCAAACTAGGATCTGGGGCATAGGAAGAATTTTCCAGAATGCCTGCCTCCGGAGCCACACGACTGACAGGAGACAGCCTGGGAAACATTCTGGAGCGTTGCCGCAACCTGTTCAAAAATGCCCTCCTCTCCTGAGAGTTTCAGAGGGAAGGGGGGTGGAGGGATGGGCCAGCCTGGTGATGGGTATTAAGGAGGGTGCATATTGCATGGAGCACTGGGTGTTATACGCAAACAATGAATCATGGAACACTACATCAAAAACTAATGATGTACTGTAGGGTGACTAACATAACATAATAAAAAAAATTTTTTAAAAATTATAAGCAAAATAAAATGCAATATTCTATTTAAAAAAAAAATGTCCTCCTCTTTCCATCCCTCTCTGAACTCTTAAACTCACTGGAAATGCAATGTGGGTAATACACCAAGTGGAAAATTCACAGTGTGAGACTGTTGGTACTGGAGGTAAGCTACGGAGAGCACATTCATCGCATCTGAAGACAACACACACAAAACAAATGGCTCCAGCACTGTGCCAATCAGTGTCCTTGCCCTTGAGATTCCAGGGCATCCGAAGTCATTAACCGAGGCATTGCCTGCTGCACAGGACCTCTCTGACGTAACTCTGGTGACAGTTCCAATGCGCCATCAGTTCTCTCTGGCCACCCCATTGAAGAGAGCCCTTCCGGCAACATCTCTAGCCCCACACCCTGCTTTATTTCTTTACAGCATTTATTATTATGTGACATTAAATTGTGCCTTTCTTTCTCATCATCACCAGTCTCTCCCACCAAAACAGGAGCTTCTTTAGAGCAATGACTGTTCTCTTCACTTCCATATTCCCAGTATCTAAACCATATCCATATTCCCAGTATCTAGAACTGTATCCATAGTCCCGGTGTCTAGAACCGGTTCCATATTCCCAGTATCTAGAATCGTATCCATAGTCTCAGTATCTAGAACCATATCCATAGTCCCAATGTCTAGAACCGTATCTATATTCCCAGTATCTGGATGGATGGTGAGTAAATATCTAAGTGGAATGACGGATATCCACTTCCCAGATCAGAAACCTGTTAATGTAGACCCAGTGTTACTAAGTTACTGACAACAATGGTTTCTCTTCTGTTTAAAGTAACACCCGATTGGAACCTGGCTTCTCTCCACCAATACCTGAGGTAACTCAGGAATAAGCCCAGAGAAGGAACGAGGTGCTTCTAATAACGATACTGGGATAGCAGGTGCACAATGAGAGGGTCCTGGGCAAGGTGGAGTGTAGAGATCACTTTAACCCTAAAGCAAAACCAGATTTGAGGAGGGTCACTACTGAGTACGGTCACTGGACTAGTCCAGATGCCAAGGGCACAGCCTGTTGCAGGGGCTAGACCTGAAGGACACCGTCCTGCCTACGGCAGTGAGGAAGCTTCAAGGGATGACATTTTCTGTCTGTAGCTTACCGGGGCCCCACTGCCATCCAGAGAGTAAGACAAAGGAACAACTGGGAACGGACATGAAAATCAGGTTGGAGACCTTTGCTTTATTAAAAAATGTGCTTGTTGATCAATACACAGAGTAAAACGTTCTCGCTGCACAGAGCTGCACGAAGCAAATGAAAAAGAACTAAGAATACCTAATTTTAATTACTTAATCAAGAACACCTGAAATCACAGTAATTTTTGCACGCATAACAAACTATATATACACTGTATACCTTTTCTTCCTTCTATGATAAATCATCTTTTAGGCAAGGGCACCCTGCTGGCTCAGTTAGTAGAGCATTCAACTCTTGATCTTGGGGCTGTGAGTTCAAGTCCCATATCGGGCGTGGAGCCTGCTTTGAAATAAATAAACAAATCGTCCTTTCAGCAAAAACTAGAACTGCATTAACTTTAACTTCCAATGTACACGTTTCTCTACTCTAAATTACCTTGACTTTTCACAAGCACGTCCGTGCAGAGAATTTCAGTGCACTTGCGGCCTGAGAGAAACACACCTTTTTTCTTGCCACTTGGAGAACAACTCAATGAAGTAACAATTGCGTCCTGGTCCTGTGCTTCATCCTTTCCCCCAAACTGAGAAATTCTTGCAACAAAATTTCTTTAAAGGGGTACATTGTGGGGGCGCCTGGGTGGCACAGCGGTTAAGCGTCTGCCTTCGGCTCAGGGCGTGATCCCAGCGTTATGGGATCGAGCCCCGCATCAGGCTCCTCCGCTGGGGGCCTGCTTCTTCCTCTCCCACTCCCCCTGCTTGTGTTCCCTCTCTCACTGGATGTCTCTATCTCTGTCGAATAAATAAATAAATAAATAAATAGTCTTTAAAAAAAAATAAAATAAATAAAGGGGTACATTGTATATAATAACAATAAACTGCAATGCCCTCTGAAGTTTATACTGATCCTAGAGATGCTATGGTCTATTTATATGCTTTTCCACTGTAGGTGCAAGAAAACCCAATAGGCACACTAGAAAGTGTTGTAGGACCTCCCCCCTCTGTACATAAGCAAGCCTCAGCTCGCTCGCACATAAAAATGCTGATTTGGTGATGTCCACTGTCCCTGAATCAATCTCCAGATATGGGAAGGAAAAGAGTGGGATCTTTGCAGCCTAGAAGAGAAGCAAACATCAATGAGTAGTTGAGGAAGAAAGCGAGAGAGGAGGAGAGGCAGGGGGGAGGGAATGGAATAAAAGATTAGGCAGGGTGGACAGACAGCCACACCAAGACAGAATGCAGCCACAAATGACCTTTTGCACCCAAATCACACTGAACGTTTCAGACGCCTCCCAACCAGGACCGAATTTCCTAGCAGGGGCCAGGACACTTCTGGAAGAGGATTTGAACCATTTTCCCTCTTTCTTAAAGAACAGCCGCAGAATCTGCCCAACTGGGTCCTGGCCTGCCCATCTCTTCTTCCTCCCCGCCTACGGAGCTCCCCTTCGGTCTATCACAGTAAACAAACCCCTCTGCTCCTCCCTGGGTTCTCAGTTTCCATCATCATCATCAACAACAAAGACGTTTGTGAGGGCTTGTCTATGCACGGCCCCTGCTAGACAACCTACAAATCCAACCCCGCCTTTGAGGCTCTTCCCGAAGAGATTATTGTTTGGTTTTATAAATTTTACCACCAGAAAAACTCCGGGTCCATGTCCTATTAACAGCAGGTCTGTGACTTTGGGTACAAAGAGCAGCACATTTTATAAGCGCCTGTAAATCAAAGTGACCTGTCTTACACTCAAGCACTGTCTGGCCGTGCAAGCCACAACACGGATTTCTAAACCATGAAACCCACTCTTTTTGAGGAATGTCCTCCTTTCTTCTTTTTCCAAGGCATTGGAGTTATTTTTGCAATCCTGAAACAGCATGGTCTTATTCAGGACACAGCCAGCCAGAGCTCAATAAATACGTGAACCGTGTCCTACTGACACACATTAAATAATTATATCCCAGGGTGATTATGCTGGACATACCCTTTCACCTATGGAAATGTTCAGGTGCAAAAAATATATATAAAATGGAAAGCAGAAAGAGGATACTACAATGTCCGCTTTCCAAGGGTAGGGGGAGTCTTCTTTTCGGTAAATCCATGTTAAAAGTTAAATTTTCTTTAAGGCACTTCCATGCTTATGTTTTAAGATACCATCAGCTCTGAACTGCTTTCACCCAGAAAATAAAAATTCCTGGGATTTTCTTATAGGGAAGTTCAAATGGTAGAAGAACATTTGATATTTTCAGTTTTCCTAAAGATCAGAAGGACTTTCAGAATAATGCATTTTTCCCTCAACAAAGGGCATCTGCAAAGCTTAGTCTGCTGAAAAAAATCATTCTGACAGTCTTAATGTATTCTTTTCAGGAAAGCTCTGTTCAGAGAATTCCACCAAAAAAAAAAAAAAAAAAAAATCCGTACCCCAGGAAAGCACCAATCTAAATCACTATAGCTTCTTGTAAATAGATGAGGCCAAAGTACCAAAGTATTTTCAATATATTCTAGATATTAGATTGCGGGGAGGGAGGGAAATAATAATAATCTTGAATATTACGGATTTTTTACATTCCCTTGATGGACCAATACTAAAACAAATATGTGAATGATTTGCCAGATTTTCAAAGAACATCTTTTGGAATCCAGCTGGAAGACAAAAACATCAATAAGGTGGGAAATATAAAATTGCATCATTGTTGTAACTGAGAATGACAACCCCAACAACAAGAAAAATTATAGTACGATATTAATATAACAAGGCTCCTCTCATCCAGGATTCAGAATACTTTGCAAACACTCTCTGTCGCTGGGGTGATACTACTAGGGAATTCAATATAAGGAATTTTAATGACTTGTGTCAGGTCACTGGTCATCTCGAGGGGTAGACCCAAATGTAAATAGTTGATTGTGGTCTCCTGGTTTAAAGACTCAACCACATAACCTTCAATTAATGATTTAGAGAATCCTATTTCAGAGCCATTTTCAGGGAGGCCTATATTAGTCTTTCCATTAAATTCTGCTTTTCGCCTCTTTTCTCTGTTTCCATTATTTGCACAGTAGCCCAGGCAAGGTATAGGATAACTGGGGACACCCCTCTGTGGTCTCCCTAAGAAGCCATCAATATCTCCCCCCTTTCTCTCCCCTACATCCCTCCAGCCCAGCATCATAAGCAAAGCTCCCTCACACACCTGTTTTATCATATCCTGCCCCAGGACAGGAAGCAAGACCTTCCCCCTGCTTGTCAGAATGTTTAAAGTTCTCAATCAGGGATCGCAGACTTTTGTCATTCCTCCACACACTCCCGACACGGGGACATCCCCGGTCTCCTCCCTGTTCCCTGTTTGTGCTAGAGTGACCTCTGCCCAGAAGGCTACCATCATTTCTGGGGGCCTTGGTTTCCTAAATAGACATCCAGTGAAGAAGATATTCGAGTTGAAAGAAACCTTGGAACCCACTTAGTCTGACCCTGCCACCCTATCCACACAGCCAGCATTGTTGACATCCAACTTCTTCACATTTTCAGGAATGAGAAGTTCACTGCTCTGAAGAACAGTGCTCTGTCAGGCATTTTAATTGGGAGAAAACTCTTGTCTGAGCTGAATTCTTGTGTGGTCACTGGGACGTCCACTAACAGGCCCAGTTCTATACCCCAGACTGATAAGAAGTGAACTTGTTCTGCAAGGAGATGGCCTTTGCAATGTTGGAAAACCACTGTTATGTTAATCCTTAATCTTCTCAGCTCCAAGTGTGTTTGGCGAGGCCCGTCAATCTTCCTCAGGAGACCTGGTTATCTCGGTCCTTTGCCATCCAAATCTCCTCCGGTTCGGCACTGCCTAACTGACCGCTCATGTCATGCACACAGAGAAAATGATAGTATCTGTATAGTATATTGGGAAGAGAGGCAAGGGCGTGGGGCAGGGTTGGGGGGATGGGGCTCTCCTGCACCCCAAACTGAACACCTTGTGCACAGACCATCTCCAATCCAATTTGTTTCATCAAACTTCCCCCCAGGAACCAAAGCCAACACTCGTTTTTCCTCTTCCTCATCACTAAGTGCAGACTTATCTGCTTGCGCGGGATTTGACATTTGACTTCAGGACTTGGGACTCTTCTCTCCTTCGGGATTTTCCTGAATGAGCCTCTAATTTCGCGTGTCAGATTCACTTTCACAGCATGACTACAACTTCACCGGGGGCTGGGTGTCCCCGTCATGACCATTATGCGCGTAAGTTCACCATACGGGTCTGGGCACACAGTAGGCCCTCCTACGACACGTGCAGAGCTGAAACAGCCTCTGGCCAGGGGGGCACGGCCCACAGGCTATGGTCTGCTTCAAAAGATAGAAACCGCACCTGAAGAGGAAGTTTATCGTCTGTCTGTTTATTCAGGCCGAAGCTAAACAATGACACAGACTTGCAGACTGGAAAACTTCGTACAAATAAACGCTTCCAGACAGGTCCAGATTGGGAAGGAGGGCCGTGGAATTCCATCTCCTATCTGGGTTAGGAGGCCCAGACACTCGTCCTTCAAGCTATAAACACGATTAAAGGATGTTGCATCATTTTCTTTAAAGCTATGTTTGCTTTCAGATTAGACTTTAACATTTAATAAGTTTCCCATCAGAATATGGTTGGAGTAGACAGTATTTTGATTTAAGCTTTATTTCAAGTATGAAACTCAAGCTGTGCTAGTGGAAACAGGCTCTAGTTATAATTCAGCCTCACAGGAAGGTCAAGACTCTTGGATTCCCCTAATCCTCTTCCTCTAGAGCTGAAATGCCTGGGAATTCAGTGAATTTACATATTCTTCTTTGGCCACGAAGCTAAGTCACAGGGTCCCAGCCAAACTCTTTGTCTCAGGCCTCTGGATCCAGGCTGACTTACTCCTAGACTGCTCTGCCCAAAATTCAACCTAGGGAGGGTGAGCTTTAAGGTACACTTCCAGCCACAGGAAGAGAAGGCAGTGCCTTCCTTTCCTGGAGGTGAGACCTCCCTCTCTTTGTCCTCCTCTCCCACCTCTCTGAGTGCAAGCCTGTACGTTTGAAACGCCAATAGATTAATGAGAAGTCGGCACTGGTCCCTCTGGACATGATCCATTTTTAAGCGAGCTATGAGAACTTGGACACTTTACAGATCCTGGAGGAATGAAATACGAGGAGAGAAAAGGAAGGTTGACACATGCAGAGAGACTCTCTCCGGGATGGGGAGAAGCTAAGAGAGGGGGAAATATTAAGACAGGATGCGTAACACAAACTTGACAGACAGATCACACCATTGAAAAATCAAGACCAGCTTCTCCATTAAAGCTGGGAAGTGGAGCCCTTACTATGAACTTGCAATTGCAGGCAAAAAAAATCTTGTGGCTGGGGCCATGAGTGCTGACCCTGAATTCCCCTTCCCAGTCCCACTGCTGGTCCTGTCTACCCAAGGCAGTTGCAGAAAGAGGGCAAAACTGATTTCATACAGAACGGGAAAGATAGGGCAAAAATAGGTGCAAAACAGACTAAGTTTGCCCTTCTTACCCTTTAGGATCCCAAGCAAGAAAAAAAATGGTGATGATTCTGGGATGAGCCTAGGATAAGGGGAGAGGAGGCCGGAGGCAAATTTTCAAAGCAGAGCTACAGGGGAAAATTAAATCCCAACCCTGATTCTACCTCTGAACCCGATATTTCCATACAAATCTATTCTGTTCGCTAGAAGCCAAGATTATTCTCAAGTGCCACCAATGCAGGAGCTCAGCCACTACTGAAAAACTATTAATTTTAATTCTATACTGGGACCTTTAAAAGTCTGAAGGGAGGGGCACCTGGCTGGCTCAGTCGGAAGAACATGCAACTCCTGATCTCAGGGCTGTGAGTTCGAGCCCCATGTTCGCTGTAGAGAGTACTTAAAAATAAATAAATAAGCTTAAAAAAAAAGTCTGAAGGGAGGATGATGGCGTAAGGACAGCAAAAGCTAATTCAGTCCACCTTAATATAAGCAGCAAACAACTACTAAAGAACACAAAAAATCTCCATTCGAATCTACATTAATGTCCATTTTTTAAAAATCAATAAATAAGGGGCGCCTGGGTGGTTCAGTCAGTAAGCGTCTGCCTTCAGCTCAGGTCATGATACCGGGTCCAGGGACTGAGCCCCACATCAGGCTCCCTGCTCAGTGGAGAGCCTGCTTCTCCCTCTCCTTCTGCTGTTCCCCCCGCTTGTGCTCTCTCTCTCACACTGTCTCTCTCTGTCAAATAAATAAATAAAATCTTTAAAAATAAATAAATAAATAAATAAATAAATAAATAAATAAATAAATATCAGTAAATAAGACAACATGACGGAAATGACAATATTGCCAGATAAACACCTAACTCAGTGCTAGACACTTGGAAGATGCTCCTTGAATTATTCCATGAACAACTGCTTGACTGCTTACAAACATCAGAATTTACCAACTAAAAACAATAAACTGAAGATCGCCTTCTCACGGGCAAGGAATGTAAAAAAAGAGAAATCAAAATGATGTTATTGTTTAAATCTCCAAAAGGACCATGACCAAAGGAAATGGGAATTAAAAAAAAAAAAGTAATAAAAGCATTTCGTGACTCACAGTATTTATGCTGCATCTCTTTCAAATTCACTGATTCTGGAATCAGTTGCATCATCCCTATGAGATGAATATGACATCGTCCCTATGAGATGAGACATCGTCCCTATGAGATGAATATGACATCGTCCCTATGAGATGAATATGACATCGTCCCTATGAGATGAAAATGACACAGAAAGACTAAAGACATGGTGTGAGCTGAACCAAGACTGTTATGAAGCTAAAGTTCTTTTGAGACAGGGAGTGTATATGAAATTCGATAATATTACAGGAAATACTTTCCATCAGGCTTGCCTCAGTATGAACCATGGCCCAAGATGGTTTTTCTAAATGTACATTAATTCTTACATTTTCCCTGCTCTTTACCATGACTAAGAGGAGCTCTGTCTTCTTGTCGTTCTACAATCCGTTTTTGCTGACTATTGTCTTATGGGTAAGGTGTCTATTTTTTTTTTCATTATTTTCTAGAGATTTCCTATTTCGTGAGTCTATCTTGGTGGGGATATCATTTTACATTTCGAAATAAACCAACCCATTCTAAATTACTTAGATACAAATGCGTGGAACTATCTCAGTTTGGGTAAATACTATATAGTTTTCTCAGGTTCCTCTATGTAAAAGAAATTACACATTTATCTTCTCACTGACGCATTTTAATTTTTTTTAAGGAACGGGGGCCTTGGTATATAAGGGTGCTTTGTGCTGCCCAATGACGTGAAGCCAAGTGGACTTTAGACAAAAGTATCAGACTTCACTTGAGTTTCAAGCAAAAAGAACCCTCACCCAGTAAAAATAATTTGAAAGGTAAGATTAATTCTGTATATCTCTGGAAGGCTTTATTTCTCAAATTACACAAGTGTCTACCTTTGGCAAATGGAATAGACCCTATACAGCACAGTTTTTCTGTGCAATGCTTGCATTTGATTTCCCAGTAAATCCATTTTGTGAAAACACTTAACTCATCTCAACTTCGAGGGTGCAGTTAAGGATATGATGTATTGGTCTTTATTGCCTGAACAGTCTTCAAATTACTTTTACCTACCGATGTTTATGTAGACTTGAATAGATGAATTTGAAATTTGGGATTCATCAAGGTAAAATAAAATAAATTAGTATCATAGGATTCAGACAGACCAAACAATCAAGGTTTGGTTCCGATGAGCATGCAAGGACTGGGTACTCTCTGAAAACAGGACCTCCTCTTCTACCAAACCTTACAGAAGAGTGACTCTTGTTCAACTCACAATGAAACAGCAAAATAGGTTGCAAATACAAGAGACCTTGGTGGGAAGACTTGGGCAGATCTTCGGGACATCCAAACATATGCACGAAGCCTCTGGACTCTGGGAAGCTAGGGAGGGAGGTGGTCCTTCCAAGAATATGCAGAGCAGATAGGGAGGAAAAGCCCCAGCAAAACTGAATACACACAGAGATGAAGGACAATGGACTGATCAACAGCAGATTCCTCTTGAAGGAGAGTGGGGGTCAGCCCAAGCTGCAGAAGACTTTAGTAAATCCCATATAATGCTTTCTCTTGGTGCTCTTTGTGGACCCGTAAAGACAGAATGTATTTGGTTCTCGTGGTGAGCATCCTGTGATGTCTAGACTTGTGGAATCACTGCATTGTACACCTGAAACTAATGTAGCATTGTGTGTCAACTACACTTCAATTTAAAAAAAAAAAAAAAAAAAAAAAGGCGTGTCCATTAAAAAAAAAAAAAAGAATGTATTTTGTCCTTTAAGGAGTGATTTTAGTTTTGGATTTTCTATTTGAAAAATGTTACACGCTATTCACACACACAAGACCCCCTAGGGATTGTGGAATTCCTTAAATAAATCAAATAAATCAAATATTACATACTTTCTCTAACTCTGATTTCATTATGAGAACTGATAAGTCTTGCTGCATTTTTTAAAGGAAACTCCTTGAATGAATTATGGTGCCTCCATTGCATTCCATCAAATGTTATGCTGCCATTCATAAGAATGAGGAAGATGTTGATGTTTGGGCTTGGAATAGTGATCCTACTATGTGGACACGTGGGGGTAAAGGCAAGTGGTACAGGAGGGTTAGCCACTCACATGATGCCCGGGTGCCTTACCTGGTAAGTAGGTATAAAACAATGAAAGGCTGGTTGGCTGGCAGTCTGGCTGGCTGGGTGGCTGGGTGGCTGGATGAATGGATGGAAAATGTTTATAATGGCTCCTCTGTGAATTAAATAACGTGGTCTTGTGTGAACAACTTCAAGTTTCGGATTTGGTCAATAATGGGAGAGAAATAGCATTACTACACAGTGTGCTGCAAGCCTTCAGGAACAAGTTCAACCTGAGTCTCAGGTCTAAGTGCATTTCTTTACAGCTGTCAAAACAAATCTCCAGTTTTGACTTATTCCACTGATTAAAATCACCAAAGGAGAATAGCTAGGTTTGTGCCCCCCCCCCCACCAAGTCTGGTCCCTCTACACTCTAACTCTTGCGTGACTCTCCCACATAAACTAATTTTCAGTACTCCTGAGAAGAATTTATTCAGACCAGCACATTCAAGAAAGAATCAACAAAATTTAGAAAATATAGCCATGCTTCTTTTGGGGGATTTCAAATAGTCCTGGCCCCACACCCCAAATGAACTCAAAAATTACAGTTTTATGTCATTCCTATGATGGGCCCTAAAGCAATTCTGAGAAGAAAAGGAAAATAAATAAGCCCTAAGTGGGTTCCTCTGAGTTGGGGTTGGGAAGGGAAATGGACAATCTTTATTATTCTTCCATCGGTCCAAACTTGTAATATGTCTAACAAGAGCAACTGTCACAGCAGTAGCAAAACTGTTTCCCTTCAATAAAGGTGTTGGCTATGAACAAATAAAATATTTACAAGGTCTTAAAAATGGATATTATTCCTATTTTTGCTCCCTTGATAGGCAACAATTTTGAGACACTTATTCTTCATTATAGGAACAATAACCACCCATCTGAACAGCTAACACACAATCTTTTGCCAATATTTAGTGAATAAATTATACTGGATCATTTTACACTAGAATTATGCCAACATCTTTGATCATTTCTTCATTGTGCTCTCTCATTAAAACAAATACAATTTTACTTAGAAAAACTCTTGGTGTTAACGTTTACCTATTCTCTGGGAGGTTTTTGTTTTTCTTTTTTAAGATTTAACTTATTTATTCATGAGAGACAGAGAGAGAGAGGCAGAGGCAGAGGGAGAAGCAGACTCCCTGCGGAACAAGAAGCCCAATGCAGGACTCGATCCCAGGACCCTGGGATCATGACCTGAGCTGAAGGCAGACGCTTAACCAACTGAGCCACCCAGGCACCCAGGTATTTTATTTCAAAACAAGCCCTTTTTTACACTAAAACTGCATTCTGTCAGGATCTATAGTTGTAGTGTTCTCTTGCTTCTAGCCCTTCTGCATTCTACCCATCTTTCAATGACAAGTTTAAATTATATCTTACTCCTAAAAATGCTCCCTCACCTGAATACTTTATTCGAAGAATTCCAGTTTCACTGTTGTTACCTATTATTTTGGTACCTAACTATTAACTCTTATAACCTTAATGCTTCAAACATCCAAGAACTGTCTCTCCATTGGACTTGGGTTCCATTGTTCCTAGAAGGAGCAACTATGACATACTTTTTTCCCTTTCTCGGCTTAACCACCACATACAAGGCATTCAGCCAATAGTTCTTGAATGAATGAGTGAATGAAAAAAATGAATGATCGCACACCATGCACTTTCAAAATGAGCTTTGGAATTAACCACCCATGTGTTAAGGTGATTTTCCCACAGATGTTCCAAAGCCCCCTTGAATTTTCCAGCTAATTAAAAGGAGCAATGAGTAGAATGATAAAGTAACAATAAACACAGAAGAGAGTTATACGTTATATCTTAGTATAGTACATTTGGAAATATGACTTAATCAAATATAATCCAGTAATGCTAATGTGGTAGGGTAGGCTTTTGGTTTTGTATTTTCAGAGTTCTACAGCTAGAAGTAATCCAGCATAATATATGTTTAATTATGTATAAAAAACTATACATTTCCTTGAAGTATCACAAGTTCCAAACAGGGACTCTTGGCCCAAACAGATGAGAAGCTGCTTTGATTTTCCTTGGCTTGAGGGAGGCTACTGTTTTCCAGAGCTTCCCAAAAGATGGCTGGGAGATCTCTACAGGTGTGCTTCCATATCAATCTCCTCGGTCCTGGGTTGGCTGGATGGAGGCTGTGTGTCCAGAGCCCTGGGAACAGCTGGAGCCCCTGCACCAGTCATCTCTGGACACATGCAGCCTTCTCCATTTACTCCAGCACGTGTGCCTTACAAATATTTCAGGAGTGCCAGAAGGCGGGAAAGCAGGAGAAACAGTCAGGATGCCTCCCTTACTCTGTCACTGGACTGGTGAATGAATACCAGCGCTCGTCCCCCTTTGCACAGATGGCTAAAGGAATCAAAACCCGCTAACATATGAAACAAAAAAATCTGCAGATAGGCTACAAGATAGGGAAACAGGGAGAGAAAATTCACTAATGCGTTTACTGTTTGGGAATATCTTGCATAATAAGTGTATCTGTTGTGGGGAACATAAGTATTGTCCTAACAGCTGATCCCAAAGTCTGTCCTGGGGAGGTAACTGCCTTTATTTGGGAAAATATCTTTATGTGTCACATGAGAGCAAGGGAAGACAGGAAAGAAAGGAGACAGTGTAGCTAAACCTCTACGTAAAAATATCGCAGAAATTTGAGGACAGGAAAGAGAGAGATGAGAAGAAAGAGGGGAGTGAAAAGGACCAGCAGTTTGCAAAATCCTGGAGTCTATGGAGAAAGGATGGCCAGCGAGATATTGAACAACAAGGATGTCCACTATAAACTGTAAATTATTGGATTACTATAATTCTAAATACCCTCAGTATTACCAAATTTTCATTAAAATCTCTGCACTCATAATACATTGCTTTTCCTGCAAAAATCAGGAGAAAGAGCTTGAAGCTCATGTTTCAGTTTGTGCAGAGAGAAGAGGAAGGGACAGCTCTGCAGAGGGAGAAAGGAGATTAAGAGTTCAGATGAAAAAGAACTCAAGAAAAGAAATAGGTGATCCCTTAAAATTCAAAGAAATCTTAACAGGGGCTGGTGAGGGAAGTGGGTTCAACCTTTGCAAAATCTATGGAGGGAGGATATGAGGAAATCTTAAGCAGTAAGTCAACAGCTACGTTCTGGGCGATACACAGTGATAGATAAAGATACGGTAAAGACGAGTGTGTAGTAAGACATGTGATTGGCAATATATAATGCTCCTATCATGAATATGAGCGTGCATCTCATTAAAAATAGGTTGAATTTAGTTCCATTAACTACCTTTTAAATAGGCTCCCTTAGATCCTCGAATTTAAAAAATCTTGAAGGCCAGAGGTGACTTCGTCATGTGTGTTTGCTGCAAGGTCGCCAATCACTCAGACACTGACCCTCAGAATCTTATTTAAAAACCCAAACTACTGAGACACTGAGTTTGCTTGTCTACCAACATAATGACAAATGTACAGACACTTCTGTTTGTCAAAGCTCCAATATTTCCATAAAATTATCACATCGTTAATAAGACATTCTAAATGGCTTCGCCTTCATGCATATAGGGTTCCTATCTTGATTTGATCTTATTATTATGAAGTTACTATTAGTGACCTGCGTATTCTGAGCTGTATTTTCCATCATTAGAGTTATATTTGGCACTAAATTATTCCCATTTTCTCAGCAAAAACCATGTGTTCCACGAGTGACATGTGGCACACTGCTGCCCAAGGACAGAGCCACAGCTCCCTGTCCCATGCAGGATCCCAAGCTATGCCTGTCAGACGGCGGACACTGCTGTGTTCTGAATCCTCTTGAAAGTGTGAGGCTGTTCGCAAAGATGTGCACGGTTTTCATAGGAACTGGACCTTTTCTTCTTGGGTTTTAAACCAAGGTAAACACCAGTCAAGGTATTCTCCAGAATCAAAATGTAGCACTTGTGTCAAAGGATAACATTTTCATTGGTGTAAACTGCTTTTTACGCAGTTTAAAAAATCTTTTAAAAAATCTTGTCCTGAGTCAGTCTACTATCTGATCCTACTAAACTCAACCACAGCTGATGATGGCAAAAGCTAGCAATGAAAGGAAGCTCCACTTCTGCCCTTAATTATGTTTAGAATGAATTTCAGCCTGCAGACTTAGCACCTTCACAGACTACGGAATAATCCACAGGTGCAAGAACCACTAGTTCCCAAGTGACATGGTGGCTTGTGACTGTATTTTCAGAGTTCAGTAAAAACATTCAGCTTATTATACAAGGCGGGGGAGGGAAATAATATAAATTTATGATTAAAGAAATCAACTGAGAGCTGCTCGGAACACACACCTTTTCCTTCTAAAAATCACTCGTCCTCACGTTTGGAGAACTCAACAGTGATTTGTAATGCACGGAGGCATTTGCAAACTTTTCCCAAAGAGAGAAACCCATGTCTTCGTGGTGACATGTTCCTTCTCAGATAAACGTGTCAAAGTTTTATCATGCAATATACTAGATTCTACAGCGTTTCAGTTAGGGAAAAAAAGTCTTATATTTAAATCTGGAACTATAAGCCGACAAATGGAAGCCATCTTGAAAAGTAAAAGAAATAAATTACTTTTGTAGAAAAAAAAAAAAAAACCTACAGAACACAATTGCGCTCAAAACAATAGCTATCGGCAGAAAACATGACAAGACTTATAGCAGCTCATTAAAAATTCAGAGAATATTGGAAGAGTCAAATTTAATTTGCCCACCTTCACCAAATATGCTGAAGGACATTTGACAAATTCAACAATACACGGTTCTATGAAATTAAAAAACTCGCAAGTTCTATCATCCTCAGTCTCTGCTTCTCGACAGAAGCAAGAGACTGAATGCAACCCGTTTTCTAAAAGCTTACCTCACAGGGATTAAAGGAAATGTAGATAAATAGGGGAAACAAACCATTGGTTAATGAGGCATCAAGGGCTCAAAGCAGCACTTTTGAGTTACTGACATGCCAAAAGGTAGAGAAGAACGCTATCTTCATGTTGACCTTGCCACGTTCCCCAAGGGTTTGAGCTAGCTAAACCGCTCTGTGACCATCATGCATAGATATTAAGAATTATCAAAGACCTCAAATGTTGTTCTGTTCTGGCCCTCTGTTTCCTGGCAGATACTGCTATTTCTCGATCAGAGAAAATGCAGACCTATAGCATTTTAGTAACTTTCCTTCCCGTAAATACTGCCCACTACCCCTTTCCCCACCACTCACCCCCCAATACCAGCCAACTCTAATGCCATCAGCCATTCACATTTGATTCTCATTCATAATGGTCACCAGGTGAAGAAAAGGTTACAGCACCAGAATACAAAAGCTCGGTGTCGTTCAACACACATAGCAGCTACTGCGTCTAGGGGACCAAGAGAGAATAAAGAAGCAAAAATGACCTCTACCCTTACAGAGTGTGGCTGGGAAAACTAAAAAGACAAATACACCAAGAATCACTAATACGGGACAAGTGGAGTAAATACTGGGTCTCAGGAAATGTGGAACAAACCCATGGTTGGGATCAGGTGCTTCTGACAAGGGAAGGGCTCCCTGGCCAGGGACTGCCAGACAAGCAAGGAAGGGCACCCACAGGGTGAGCAAAGACTTGTGCAAGGGTGGAATTGGGAAAAATGGAATTTTCCAGGGCACACTTTAAATAGCTCCTGTGAAAAGGACATTGTTACGGTTCCTCAAAGTTTCCCAGGCAGCCCCCAGAGTGACCTATGTAGTGCTGACCTTGTAATCAACCTGGTATGTCCTGCTGCACTTGGAATCAGTTACACACACACACACACACACACACACACACACACACACCACCCCCAGCTCATGAAGCCCAAGTGACCAGGCCAGCACCTGCCAGCCCCACCCCCAGGCCCACCCTTCCTACCTCCTCCACAGTCATGCTGGCCTGCTTGGGGTTCCTCACACCAAAATCCTTCCTGACCCAAGGCCTCTGCCCAGCCTGTTCCCCCCACCTCAAATGCCCTTGCCCCATTGTCAGAGAACAGACTCGTTCCATAATTCAGATCTTAGTTTAGAGGAGGCCCCTTCAAAGACCTCCCCCCAACCAGGTCTCCTCACCAGCAGCCCGAACACTGCCACCTTCACCTCACCCTGCTTTAATTCTCTGCAGAGCAACACCTGATATTTCTCTTGGTTATTATTCTTATCACTAAAATTAGTATGGTCAAACTTCTGTAGGCACAGATTTTCTATGTACAAACTTGCCTACCTGGCTAAACTTTATTTGTAACCCCCAAATCAATACCCTCCACACTTTCACTTCATTCACAAACAAGCACGGAGCAGTGGAAATTTTGAGTTTTCCAAAGCACGTGTTCCAGTTGAGGGCCAACAAGGTAATGTTCTGCCTTTTTAGTTCAGTTCTCACTTGTTGTAAATAAGAGTACTTTCTGGGGTCCATTTAGTGCCCATTTTTTGCATTCTTGTGTGTTTTTGTTGGTGATTTCGCTTTTTAGAATGCCCCCCACGCATGGTGCCAAAGAGTGCTCTCTGCTGTCGCCGAGGGCAGAAAGACCGGTGTGCTTCCCAAGAACATGCATGCGTGTGATGGGCTCCGTTCAGGCATGAGTTGCAGTGCTGTTGGCCATGAGTTCAATGTTAATGAATCAACAATACATATTAAATAAGGGTCTTGAACCAGAAACACACATAAAACATGGTTATGTGTTACTGAGTTGAAGAAAATATGAGCAGAGGCTCGCAGGAACCTAATCCTATATTTCCTCTAGGAGCAACGGTCCTGGAATCGCTAATTCAGTGTTCACGGGGACTTTAAACGGTATAACGACTGTGAAAAACAAGAACTGAATGCATTTATTTTTAATATGTGTATTTTTGGAGTTCTCCAAAGGAAGACATTTTGCTGAGTAGTCTATTTTGCTCCTGCTAAACCAGATGACAGCTGGTGGTAACACAAGTAGCAGAGAAATGGTTAAAAGTTCTACTTTTGTCCTTAATTAGGTTTCAAACACATTGTTGCATAGAGATGAAGTGGGTTTACACAGCTATGGCATAATTTATTTTCCCTTCAAGCAGGGACCATGTCTGTCTTGTTCAGTGTGATGGATCAACCATGCCTAGCACAAAGTGGGCTCTCATTAAAAGTCAAGTGAATAAATAAACTAAATAAAATCCTATTTCTTATACTTCTTTCCCTTGCAAAATTACATACCAAGTCTAAGGTACTAAATTTTTGGCCCCACTTAACTTGGATGGGATAAAAATTTTGAATCAGTTGGACACCTGGGTGGCTCAGTCAGCTAAGCATCAGACTCTTGGTTTCAGCTCAGGTCATGAGCTCAGGGTCATGCGATCAAGCCCTGCATCTAGCTCAATGAACAACAGGGCCCTGCTTCTCTCTTCTCTCTCTCCCTCTCACTCTGCCTCCCCCCCCCCCCCCGCTCATGCTCTCTCTCTCTAAAATAAATAAATAAAAATTTTAAAATTTTTGAATCAATTGTGTTATAATGAAAGGATCAAGAACTTCAACAACAGCGACCTGGGTTTGGATTCTAACTCTAAATTGCCATGTGTATGAGCTTGGATAGTTTATTTTAACCTCCCAGAGCCTCACTTTTCCTGTAGATTAAATAGGGAGAATACCACCTCCAGCACAGGACCACAATACGCAAATGTGAGCATGTGAATGCAAGTTTTAGGATATTGCCTCACACATTACAGATATTGAAAAATAGCATCCCTCCAAGCTCATGCGGAACCATGAGTCACTCCAAGCAGCCTGGCTGGAGTGACAGGAATGACTCACAACGTGAAGTGCTCTTTTGACGTGGCAGGAAAAAAAAAGAGGGTTTGGGCAGCCTCCAGCAGGCAGGCCAATTTTTATGTTCACAACTTCAACTGACAATCCTCTCAGCTCTGCCTTCAAAAGAGATGCCTGCCCTCAGGAGTTGGTAGCTCCCCTGAGAAAAGGCACAGAAGTTACACTCATTAAAACCTACCTTTCCTCACACCCACAGCCTACATTTTTCTCACTTATTTGCATGCTTTTAATTTTGGTAAAATATATATAACATCAAATTCACCCTTTGAACCATTTTTAAGTGCACCCTGTTTCCTACATGCAATCACTGATAGGGGCTCCACGAAATTTGGCTGTCAGAATAGTATGAGATTGGACAGAACACATCTCTGCTTAGATTCATGATCCCTAACCCCTTTCCAACCACCTTCTAATGAATGCTTTGTTTGGGAAATAGACATTCTCCTGAAATGTAGCCTGTCTTCCTCATTCTTGAAACTTCAGTCACTTTCTGATAGCAAAAAGAAAAATTTTTATGAATAGCTGTGTTAAATCAATAATTACCCACTAAAACATTTTGTGGGCGAGTCTCTATTTCACAAGATCTACCTAGACGTCGTAGTTGCTGAGACTGAAATAAGTCTCTTTCTCTGTGTCTTTCTTTTTCTATATAGTAAGAGAGTTGGGGTGCCTCGCTGGCTCAGTTGGTAGAGAATGAGACTCTTAATCTTGGGGCCCTGAGTGCAAATCTCACATTGGGCATGCAGCCCACTTAAAATATAAAAACAAAATAAAATACATTTATATAGTAAGGGAGTTGGAGGATGTGTAAGACCCATTTCAGGTCACCCACACTGCCATTCTCTTATTAAAACCCCAGGAACGATGAATTACCACACTATCTATACAGAGACTAGAACGTCACATCAGGAAGTACAGCCCCCAAAATTGTATGCTTACGGTATCGCACATTCCCAAACAAAGCATATCAAGCAGTATATAACCACCACTGAGATAGTTGCAAGAAAAGCAAACACCATTTCAGTGACCTCACACAACCTCGCTTTATAAACATTCTGAAAACCCCTCTACACTAAACTGTTTAAAGCAGCAAGACTGAGTTTGACTTACAAAGCTCTCTAATGTCCTTTCAATTACTTTTTCTCAAGAGTTCGGCTGAATTTATAAGCAGATTAATGTGGGAAAGTTGAGCAACAAGACTCCCTTCACTTGATGAATGAAGTGAGCCCTGGGTTTGGGTCTCTTGCGTGGGACCTCTGATGTGAGGATCATTTGATCATGGACCTGTTGAGTTACCCACAGATGTTCCTCTAAATTCCAGTCTTCGCATATTGCCCATCCCTTGTCTCACTTGGTCTTCAAAGTTAAGTATCACATTCAATTATTTGGTGTTTTCCAGTATATTTGTCTGATTCAATGGCATTTCAAGAGCCACCTTATTAGCAAACAATGTCACCCACTGAATGTGGCTCAGTATTACAAACTCACACTTCATATTTTTCACTATATGAGTGATATCCAAACCCATTCTGTCAGAAACACTTTATTTCACATCTTTACTACACAACTGGTGATTCCAGTAGAGAAAAGCATCCTCACTTGTCCACATGATACAAATGCCATTGAAATTTTAATATATTGTATTTCTACTTTTATGTATGAGGTATTAAATAGAACAAGAAGAAGAGGAGGAGGAGCAGGAGAAGGAGAAAAGAAGAAGAGGATAAGGGGAAGCGGGAAGAAAGAAGAAACTAAGAAAACTAGGAAATAAATGAGATGGTAGATTTAAACCCAATCATGTCAATAATTACATTAAATACAAATGAACTAAACATTGCAATTAAAAGGGCATCTGAGAAAAACCTACATAATTGTGAAGAACTTAATGCTTTCTTCTGATTTCTTTAATTTTATGTTCACCAAAAGCATTCTTAAGAAAGTGAGCCAAGGGGCGCCTGGCTGGCTCAGTTGGTAGAGCATGTAACTCTTGATCTTGGGGTCATAAGTTTGAGCCCTGTGTTGGATGTAGAGATTACTTAAAAATAAAATCTTTTTTAAAAAGTGAGCTGAAAAAATACAAACTGGGAGAGGTTATCTTCCAAGTGCATAAACACTAGTACCTAGAATATATAAAGAGCTCCTACAAAGAAAAACTACAGACCAACAGAAAAAGTGATAAAAGATATATATATGTGTTTGACTGAAGAGACACTCAATGGCCAATAATATATGTAAAGATGCACAGTCTCATTAATTCTCCAGGAATGCAAATTAAAACCATAAGAAACTACTTTATGCTTACCACAAAACCAAAAGTAAATTAACAAGGATGCTGAATTATGGCAATATTTATTCAGGACTCATGAGTGTTATCTAGTCATTCTACTTGAAAATATATCTCAAAGAAAGACTTGCTCTATGAACTAGGACACATGTTCAAGAATGTCCACAGCAGTATTAATTAGCAATGACCAAAACTGCAAACAACCAGTCTTACTTAACTTCTCTCAGAAGTAGACCCTGAGGTAAGATTGAGGTCATTTAGAAGGAAAAGTAAACAGGAAAACTCTTAGAGGTGTGGACAAGTAATTCATGCAAGGAAAGACAGCCACTAACGGGTATATTATTAAACCAGTCATTATGTGGGTGAGTGGACTATCATCTCATGGGGAAACTATGGGAACTGGAATCATCTGAGGAGCTGACGTGTTCATAACCCAGGCTGTTTCCAAGGGCACGTCCAGCCAGCCTCATGCTGCCAGTGCAGCGTGTGGGAGAGAGCCCTCAGGCACAGATGCAGGTAACAACATCTGGAAGGTGATGAGAGCACCAAGAAACATCCAACGGTCACCGGTGAGGCACTGACAGAACCTACTACACAACTAAACCCAAATATCTTCTCACAGGAACTGGGTAAACTCTGGTCTCTTCATCCAAAGTAATATAGTAGTGAAGATAAGTGTACTACAACCACACATATCACAAGACATGTAATATTAGTAATAGGAAAAAGTAAGTGGCGATAGAAAAAGTATAGTACAGTTAAATATATTATTTAGGAACATACACAAGTGTAGTGGAACTATTAAGCAACACAAGAACACGACAAACACAGAATCCAGGATACTGAATTATTTAAAATATACTGATACTCCTGAAACCAATATGACACTACATGTTAACTAACTAGAATGTAAATTAAAAATTGATACAAAAACCAAAAATAAATAAATAAATAAATATCTTGAGACTTGATGTGTTTATCATAATCATGATAACATGCTTTATTTTGAAAGACAAACTTTAACTGAACAAGGGAACACTGCATCTGGGGCACAGTGAGGAGGTATGACTGGGGATTAAAACAAGATGGCTTCCCTTCTGGTAGAGCTGGATGGCGGTACACAGGTAGGGAGTGTATTACTGCTTATGACAGAAATATATTTACACTTTCTACCCATAAAATATTTCATGGGCGCATGGGTGGCTCAGTCAGTTAAGTATTTGGCTTTTGATCTCAGCTCAGGTCTTAATCTCAGGGTCATGAGTTCAAGACCTGTGTTGGGCTCCACACTGGGCATGGAGCCTACATTTAAAAAAATTTTTTTTCAAAAACAACAAAAGTCTGAAATAAAAGATATCCAAATGCTCACATAACTATCTCTGAGAGAGAACAATGGATTTTCCTTTCTTCTTTTGATGTTTCTGTATTTTCTATAGTAAACATGCATTCCTTTTATATTCCTGAAACAATGTAAAGTCCATCAAGTCCCTATAAACTCCCCTATTTTCCCAATTCTAGCTGTACCACCTTACATACACAGCCAGTCTAGAAAAGGAAAGAAATCACCTACTTGATTCCCCGTTGTAGTTATTAACTTACACAGAGATCCCTGGTTTGCTAATTCAGCTGCAAATTTACATTTGCCCACAGGCGCTGAAGACACAAAAAAAAAAAAAAAAAAAAAAAAGTAGGCCAATTCTAAAATAAATCATCCAGTGGGCAATTAAAAACTTGATAAAAATTGAAGGGAAGAGAGAATCAGAAGAGTACAGGTTAAATCCTATTATAACAAATTTCATGTGATTGTTTCTATTCTCTCATGAAAGGGATTTTGAGCTGGATTCAGATTATATCGAACAGTGTGTAAAACAACTGAGGTCTACATCCAGAAACCCAATATATTTATAATAATCGCAATTTTCATTTTGAAAGACAAAACTGAAAAGAGGGGGAAACAACTGTATCACATAGAAAGCTTCTGAATCTGAGACACAGAAGTCCCCAAATGCTGGAAATAACCAACTTGTGTATTCATCAAATGCCTTGTATACTTTGTGTCAAACCATAAAAACTAAAATCATTTCTGCTGCTCTCAGGAGTTACATCTACCACACAATCCTGGTTCCGCCATCTGACTGCAAATTCATAATCAGTGCCAACCCGCGATCCTCTCCATGTTAAAACAGAATAAACGTTCTTCAACGGCGGCAAAAGCTCACCCCTACGTGCACGGCTAGAACCGAGGGTATTTGTGAGACTTGACAATGTGTTTGTTCATTCGATTAGCAGAAACATGTTTTGATGATGCTCTAGCCGCTATGTCTTCCTCCAGGACTCCAAAATCATTACAGTTTATGTATTCATAATCTGAGAGGCCTACGTGAATAGGCTTGAGGGCCCCAGGAGCACTTAAAAGCTAGTTGGGAAGAAAAGTGCCTGCCCAAATAGCTTTTGCAGAGCAGCGGACCGTGAACCTCCTTTGTGAGCTCAGATCAGCTTGGACTGGAGTGGGCTCCCATAAACGCCTGCTAACCCAAACTTCAGTCTCTGCCTCGTCGAGTTTCTAGCCTTGACCCCTGACAGCCCATTCCATTTTCCCTGTTCTTTTAGCGTGACCGCCTCTAACAAAGGGTGTGCAGGAATGTCCCGTGACCTACAACGTTTATCTCAATCCAAACTCTCTGAACAACCAAGCCTGGGAGCAGCAGGAAGGCTTCTGCACCAAAGGGGGGACCCGGAGGGGAGAGAAGGAAAGAGGCCCTCAAATTGCGAGGCCTGGCAGGGTGTACTTGGGTAACTACGTATAATTTACAGAAAGCTTCATGCGTGGTTGTGCGAAGAATCTGAATTCAGAGAAATCCGGCAATTGACAAAGGCTGAGTGATGAGGAGTTGGGTCGATCACAAAAATAACCAGTGTATTTCTTCTACACCGTTTTACTAAACCTCGGGTCCACGTGTTGCTTTCTGTTTAATAAAAGAAGGAAAGAAAAATATTTTCTGGTTTTCCAATATAAAAAGCCAACTTCAAAGGAGCTTTAAAAGTACCAGAAGGTAGTACTGTCACCCAGGCAATTTCAAAAGGCCTTTCAAACCACTCTCAGATAACTAATCTGTTATCTGGCAACTCTTCGGAGAAAACATCTTTAAAGAGTCCATAAACAATCATTATCTTCAAACGGCATCCTTAAAAACTAAAATCCCTGGATGACACAGATTTGTTTTTCATTTTTACCTCCCTGGACTCTACTTCATAACACCCTTCTTAACCTAATTTATTTTTTTTTTAATTTCTTTAATTCAAAAGCTAACAGCAGAACAGGTATTACAACAGATTCTGTAAAAATTCGCCTTGCAGAAATGGATTTGAAGTAAAATCTGTCTCCGAATTTAGAGAAAAGGCAAAGAGACAATAAAAGGATATACGCTTAAAGGAGGAAAAATCTTTACATAATCATGTACTTTTCCATTTTAATTAAACCTGAATTCCAAATGATGCTGACTTTATTAACAAGATAATTCTTTGTAAGGGGCTACTGAGCAGGGTCTGCAAGAATTTTACGGTTTGTCAATATCAAATGGTAGAGAGGAATCTAAGAATTCAGTTAAGTCCATAAAATAAAAGGCAATCACAATACACCCACTGGGTCACCTGAGAACTCCTTTGCAGACAAAAAGCAGGGCTTGGGGGAAGGGGGGCCAAATCACTTCCAACATCACCAATTAAAGCAAAAGCTTCCACTCTGAATATTCCCTTTCTTCCCCAGTGTACCTCATTCCCCCTTCCCCAATCAACAGCTAGCTCCCTTACGCTCAGGATGTATTTTGAGAGATGGAATTTGAATTTTTAGAGCTGGAAAATATTCACAGATCGCACAAATACTTATCCATTTCACTGAAATAAATTTTGAATCGCCAAAATTTACTGTGTATTAGTTTACTATGCACCTCAAGCGAGCTCTGTTGACTGGGTGCTATTCATAAGGCAGCCTCGACGTCCAGGCCAAGACCTTTACTAAAACCCAACGTAAGGGTAAGTCTCAAAACAAATGTCCTATTGAGGTTCAGTGTAAAGGAGTGAGTGTGTGCTTGTGTGTAGATAAGCAGGAAAAGGGTGGAGGAGGAAGAAGTAGAGTGTATGTTGAGAGGAAATTCTTCCAAATTCAGCATGAGAAAATTGGTAATCCACGATGCTCTTCAATCCGGTACCAAGTATCACTTAAGTAAGAAGGCATCTGAAAGCACTTATCTTAGAATTCTCCATATTCCTCCATAAAAGATAACTTTAAGATGACAGAAATCAAACAATCCAAGCATGATAACCCAATTTTTGGTTCTGCGAAGCAGGGCCACGTTTTCCTTTTTTCTAGCAATACATTATTTTAATTTAATATTTATCGAAAAGGAAAGCTAACCAAATGGCGTAACTCAAAAGTCTGATATGTTATACAGAGGAACATTTCTGTCCAATAGGAAAACAGCCCCACCTGGCTCTTTCTCCTTTCAAATTGCATTGTTATTGACCTCTCCTATGGAGGAAGTTTCCCCGTTGAAGAAGGCCAGCATCCCATTTGCCGCATATGTGAACAATTCCCACAGCATGAGCATTAATGAAATCTGGCAACTGCTACAAGCATTTTTGTGCATACCCCCTTTTACACAACTGCTATTACTTGTGCTAAAAACTCAGCTGTCACATCTACATTTTTTTCCAAGATAAGAATCCTGCTAGTAGAGTCACCGAAGGGCCATGGCAGAAAAACCAAATGTGGAAAGCACTGAGAGTTGAATAAAGCCCATTGTCTGTTTTGGAACAAGAGGGCTGTATTCACGATGAAACTGGAGTAAAAACTAGATTAGAACAAAGCCTTAAAATTCAGAAAGGAGTCAAAAGTAGCTGAAAACTCACCCACATTTTTTAAACTACAATTTCTATGCTTGGCATCATTGTGTATGTTTCCATTACAAAACAAAAATGTGGAGAGGATATAAATTTATAAGGGAACCACTTTGATATAAAAAGTGCTGTGTTTTTTTCAATTTCTCCTAAACATTTAAAACGCTTTTGGGGGAAACAGAATGTCCTTCGTATTTTAAAAACCTCTAGAGTGAATTGAAGATTAATCAACCGTTTAAGCATTCGATTTTATGTTTGGGCCACAGATCTAAGTCATAGCAGACAAATACCATTATTTTCTACTTCTATCTCTCTGTACCATTGATTCCATAGTTTCACAAATCACCTTATGTAATCCTTACAACTGTGAGGCAGGTATGACTGGTCCATTATCCAGATGAGAACACGCGTCTCAGTGCCGAAGATATTTGTCATGTTTCTGGCTGGTCAGCACCTTTGGAACAGCCTTAATGTGGTTGGCTGATTTTTGGCTTGCTGAGTGCCCCTTTCGGAGTACAGAACTTAGGAAACCCAGTTCTCCAGATTCCTTTGCAGCTAGGGTGACTTCGGCACCACCAATGAGATTCGCCCTTGCAAACCTGGGATTCATATGTGAGCAACGTGAGGAAGGACACTACATACTGGTATGGAAATGATTTGCTTGTATTGGTCAGGACGGCAACCAGGGTGTCCAGTGTGGGGGGCCAAGTCTTATTACAAGGCTGAGTCCCCAAAACCGAGCAGCCATACTCCTGGCAGCAGCTGTAATCGGGAGGATTACCTGGCAACAGTGCAAACCACAGCACCTGGTGCTTGGTGGGGCAAAACAGGTAGCAACCATTTCCCTAAATTAGGGACCCTGACTCATTTACTGAGATTGTTGTGCAACATTGATTCTTTTGGGGAAGTCTTCTCTGGGCAAGCAACTATAAGGCTGAGTCCTAAAGGATGTATAAGATTCAATCAAGCAAAACTATGGGGAATGAGGAATGGCACTCTAGGCAGAGGGCCCAGCAGTGCAAAGGTGCTGTGGTAGAGAAGAACACCAATGAGTCATGAATGGGGCGGGGAAGAACTTAATGAAATGAGGCCAATAGGTGGGCAGAGGCCAGAGCACCCCTAGCCTTGCATTTCAGAAAAAAATTTCCTTATCAAACCAAAATAAATGGAGACATAAGCAACATACATTCAGAATTTCACTCTGAAAAATTTCAGAGTAAGACTAATTAATACCCCAATTATAGGATAAGCTTTCAGACATGGTAAGATAGTGGTCATCTTTTCCACACTGAAATAGTCCCAGGTTCTTCACCTGTCTATGTAATATCCCAGCTGTATTAGCCTAGCGGTGAACACAATGGATTTGAACTGAAGAAACTTGGATTTGAGCCCTAATTAGTTACTCAATCTTAGGGAAATCATTATTATCTGGGAAGGTTGCCCACATCCATAATATACAGAAAAATCTGCTGCCCTCCATATCCCATAGAATTATTATAGGGTTCAAATGAGCCAGGAGTTGTGGGAGCTCTACATAACACGAGGTATTATGGGTAGGGAGATACTGTGATGATGGTAACAATGGTGATTATTGCTATAGTACGGGCTCCTAAAGCATAAATAGGGATGTCAATATTCCCAAACGGGTCCAGAACTGAATACAATATCTTTAAAGTAATTTGTCATAAGAAAAAAAATGCTGTGTGAGGTGATGGATGTTAACTAAACTTACTGTGGAAATCATTTTGCAATACATGCATCTATCAAATCATTATGCTATACACCTTGACGCTATACAGTATTATATGTCAATTACATCTTAATAGAACTGGCAGGAAAACGCAGCAATGGTCAACCTTTTAGTATGATTCTCTACCCCTTTTTGGGTCCCCTAACTAAAGACATACTTTTCAATGAAAAGTTATTCAGAGAGCCACATTGAAAACAAACGGCCTGGGCGCCTGGGTGGCTCAGTTGTTGGGGATCTGCCTTCGACTGAGGTCATGATCCCAGCATTCTGGGGTCAAGCCCTCCCCACCCCCACCCCCCCCACCCCCTCATTGGTCTCCCTGCTCAGCAGGAAGCCTGCTTCTCCCTCTCCCACTCCCCCTGCTTGTGTTCCCTCTCTCACTGTCTCTTTCTCTGTCAAATAAATAAATAAAATCTTTTTTAAAAATTTTTTTAATTTAAAAAAAAACAAAACAAAACAAAACAAATGGCCTGATGAGAGTAGCTGGATTTATTAAGAGTTGTCTACATGTCAGATACTGTGCTAAGTGCTAATAAAAAATTTTCAAATAAAGTCATGCAATGCAAAGCGCTTTGGGATTTCTTTCTAATCCTAAACTATTTCAGGGTAAGGTGACACAAATTTTTTGGCTCCCATGCTTTTGACTTCAAATAAACTCACAATCTAGAAGACGTAAACGAATATATTACAGCATGATATATTACAGCATGATATATTGTTATAAAAGGTAAACCGTCGTTTTTAGAGGGACAGAGACCTTGCCTTAGTCATCTCTGTTATCTGCGGAATCTAACACCGGTGCCTGAAACACAGCAGGCAAGAAATAAATTTTTTTTTTTAAATAAATTTTGGGGGGGGCACCTGGATGGCTCAGTCAGTTAAGCATCTGCCTTCAGCTCAGTTCATGATCCCGGGGTCCTGGGATCCAGCCTTATGTGAGGCTCCCTGGTCAGCGGGGAGTCTGCTTCTCCCCTTTCCCTCTGCCCCTCCACCCTTCAGCTCATGCTATTTCTCGCTTACTCTGTCTCAAATAAAAAATCTTTAAAAAAAAAAAAAAAGAAAACGAAAAGAAAAAAAATGTTATGGGTACTTGAATGCATGTATGATGTATGAGTTACCATATAAGAGCACAGAGAATGGGTGGGGGAATGGGATAGATCGGTGATGGGTAGTAAGGAGGGCACGTATTGCATGGTGCACTGGGTGTTATACACAACTAATGAATCATCGAGCCTTACATCGGAAACCGGGGATGTACTGTATGGTGACTAACATAATATAATAAAAAATCATTTAAAAAAAAAAAAAAAAGAGCACAGAGAATATAAAAATAAATATCTTTGTTATAAAATCAAAATAAAATTAAATATAAAAATAAATAGTTCTATTATAAATACTGAAAATAATAATAATGATAGCTAACATTGGTAAGTACACTTACAGGGTCCTAGACACTATGCTTAATGCTTCACATGGAGTGACTCAGGTGTTTACTAACACCCGACCATGGATGGAATTGGGGAAATATCACAGGAAAACTGTGAGTTTTTTAAGGATGGCTTGGCCATCACAATTAACACAAGGTACTGTTTCGCATCTTCACCTGCATCCAGCCAAATCCTTCCCCAATTGAATGCTAAGGATAACTTGATAAATTACAATGCGAATTCTTAGAAACCCATCTAGTTTGGTTATCTACGCCACCAAATCTACACGTGAAAATCCATCACATTCTGAAAAAAATTAGTAATAACTTACATGACATTCCACAGCCCACCGCCGAAGGACATTCTAATGTTTTACAACTTTCCCAGTTCAGACTGTGAGGAAAGCAATTTTGACCCGAAGTCAAAGTCAGGGGCATGAATTCCCAGATAGCAAAATAATCTGTAAGTTAAAAGAGAACGTTGAGCCAGCACTCGAAAGTCGAAGTAGAAAGGGGTATTAAGAAATGACAGCACTACTAAGACTTACTGTCAGAAAAGGGAGCACTTCCAAGAACTGTTTAATCCATTAAACTATTGCCCTAATCTTCCCTTACATTTTAATTAAGATTAAGTTGGGCATATAAGTGAGTTTTGAGCGTAATATCCTAGGTTGAATAAGACGGGAAAGAATAGAAATAGGTCCATCGCAGAAGGAAATGTGGGGAAAGGCAATCCTTGGGGAATCTTTGATCCTCAAGGTGAGGCCACCAGCAAGGTAACTAGGGTTGGTGGCATTAAGAAGTCATCTGGAAAGGCTTTGCACTTAGACTCTTCCTGAACTTTTGTTCAGGGCAAAGCAAAAGACATGTCACGTGGGCAGGACTTTAATGCAAACGGTGTTCTTCTCAATTGAAATCTGCGGTGTTATTTCTGCATCCTGGTATCATGCCTTCAAATAACAAACAAAGAAAACCTAGTGATACGTCTTGACTCACGCTTGACTTGTTATCTAGAATAACCATGTGTTATATTTTGCCTAACTCGCATAGTGCTTATCAATCACCACCTTATAATCTTTCCATTTACATTCTTCCCTGTTTATTCTGTCCTTCCCGCTTCCTTGTATACCGTATGTGAATACACTTGTGTATGAAGTTATTCTACCGTCTGTATATGCAAGCAACCTAAACCTGACTCACTCTAGCGGTCTCAAGTTAGGGAAACGCAACATGAAGCACCAGATCTGCAGACTACTGAACTGTTTTTCCTACTTTGGTCTCTAAATCTTCCCGCTTGCGACTGTTGTCAAATTCAAAATATCCTTAATTTTCCAGAATTTTTTCCCCCAAAGTCATTATTTCCTACCATCCTTACAGTATATGTATAAGTCACAGGCTCCCGTATCTGCAGAACAACATCATCCATAGGCTATTGATCTCTAACAATACCTTCAGTTAATATTTATTTTATTTATCAGTTAAGGTGGTAGAGCTGAGATATGATACTCAGAACCCACACTCGGCAATCTGCTGAGAAGCGATTTCACATCCATACAATTGCTTCCTGCCAGTGGACAGCGGGAGTACAGCCTTGGGAATTTAAATGACCGATTTACCCAGGGAAAGAAAGCTTATTTTTAGCAAGTGGAGGGAAAAAAATGTTGACTTAATTTATTTTACTGCCTGTGAATCTACTTTGGAAAGGAGAAGCAGGGTTTGATTAATTAGATTAGCAAATTCAGTAAGTTGTTTATTCAGTTGGGTGAATCAATGTTTCCCTGAATTTACTTTAGCTTGATTTTATGCTTTCAAATCTATCCAGGAGGTAAGACGTTGAAAGCCAAAAGCCTTTCTATCCCACAGCTCTTTCAAATATCTTTTCACATGTTAATTGGATCTCTTTGTGATTGGAGGCAGACATATTTCACAGCCCCTCCCCCTCCCCTCCCCTCCCCCCAACCGGCAACGGGCAACACGCATAGAGAAGGCAGAAAATTACAGATAATGGAAAACTGACTACATCCAGCTTTTTCATGCGTCTCAGTTTTTAGCATTTCTCCTTTCCTGCTGACTCTAGTTTTAAATGTTATTTCCACCCAATATTAAAACCTAAAAGAAATAAGACACCTTCTCTATTAATGACAGCCTATTTTAAGATCATTAGAAAAGAATTATTAGAGTAAACTGCTTTAGTTTGTTTTAAATAGTTGCTAAATTTCTCAAATATTTGCTAGTTTTTCTTCCTTCTTTTAACGATCTGTCTTTCTTAGGAAGTTCCTTTCATCTGACTTGCAACACAAAATCATTCCTCATTCATTTGTTACTGAGAGTTACAGGAGTACAGCTGTTCAAACAAGGACTTGCCTATGAAAGCCTGAGAAAATTGGGAAAGATAATCAAATTAAAATTCCAGCTATACATTCTTTTAACAGAGCGCAGGCAATTTTTATATTTTATACTTAAAACGTAGTAAAATAAAAAGGGCAAGCCCGGCAGCCACCATAGACTACATGTTTCCATTAACGACCTGGATGGCACGTTCAAAAGGAGAAAAACATTAATTCAGCAACAAATCAAATGTGCCTTTCTAGAAGAGATTTTTTTTTTAATTAAAAAAAAAAATTGAAGATCCAAGAGAATGGGAGCTGGAGATCCTAGCAGTTGGGGACCATTAGAGATTATTTGGCTCAAAGTGACAGGCATAAAATATGAGTGCTGGTGACCTGGACATTAGAGTGTTGAGTGGCTTCTGATAAACACCAGACACCATTGATTTTCAGCTAAAGGTGGGACTGGAAGGGCTTTTATTCAAAGGCTGCAAAAATCTCCTCCAAGGAAATATACATCTCTCTCCTCCTCTGGAAATGAAACAGATTATAGGATCACAGTCTCCCTCAAACTAATGAGGCATAATCAACTGGCCTTGGAATTTGAAAGTAGAGAAAAAATTCAAAATCAGAGTGGTCACCCTTCTGAATGTATTCCTCCCCTCTCTCCAGTGCATCTGTCCATTGGCTGAACTAGGAAACAACCTAAAGGGTTCTTCCATCAGTCTGTATTCATTCTTTTTGAATTACACTGAAAATAATGCCCACCTCCATAGATAAGTACTGTGTTTCCTAGTGGATAGAACAGCATCCTCTTCCTGAGGCTGCCCAAGATCCCCACATGCAGTCAGTCACCAAGTGCCATTGAGATCCTACCTAACACAAATTTTCCCACTCCAGCCATTTCTCTGCATTCCTGCAGCCCTGCCCCTTGTAGGGCTACTGTTCTCTCCCAACTGGATTAGCGCGGGATCTGTCTGGTCTGTCTTCAAGTTCACCCAGCCACTCTTCAAACACAGGCTAATCTTTCTAGGAAGATTCTGGTCTTTCTAGGAAGCAAATCTCTTCCCAGAACACAAACTCCATTAAGACAAGCGCTGAGTCTACAGAGTTCAACATCAAATTCCCAGCATCACTTCACAGTGTAGGGCCCAGCATTTTGTTAGTGATCAAGATAAATATCTATTGAATTAATTAATTAATTAATTAATTAATGACAAAGTTTTCACTCACACAGTCCTGGAAGTCTCCATCGTAAGTATTTTCCTAGACCTGGGCTGCAAAGAGGGCCTCTTTTTCGAAAGTTTCCTAAAATTTAACCTCTAAGACTTAGTAGGTGTTCAATAAACATGTGTTATTGGATGAAGGAACCAACAGGGCAACAATGCTACTAAGTATATGACAAAGTGGAGGTGTTTTTGTTTTTTTAGGTAGGCTCCCTGCTAGGCATAGAGCCCAATGCGGGGCTTGAACTCACGACTCTGAGATCAAGACCTGACTGAGATCAAGAGTCGGACATTTAACTGACTGAGCCACCCAAGCGCCCCCTGGAGTTGTTTTTATTAGAACTACTTGCCGGAACATGTCAATCCAGTTATACAGGTTATACGGGGTCTAAGTAATTTTCTTACCCCACCAAGCACTGAACAACCTAGATTCAGTATTTTGAATAGTTTGCTGTTGCCCCTATTTTATTTACATTGTTGGCTCCTACTCTTCTGACATCAGTCCCAGGTACAGCCAACTTAAAAGGGACGGCACGCATAACAACATTGATCTTTCTCAGATCCCCAAGTCAAAATGCCAAAATGAGAAACACGTCAAGCTCACTTTTGTTTCTCTTAATTCTAAGCAAACAAATAAATAACCTTACATTCAGGAGGAGCTCCTCACTTTGTAAAATGATTCTGTGTTCATGTGGCAGCAGTCACCATGCCCTACAAGAAATTTCCGCTAAACTTCCCTCACAATTTGTTGGAGTGGATGAAATAGTTCCTCTGGCCAATTATGGTCCCCATGTAATACTTACCTCAGGCCAGAACCCAGATCTGGGTGTAGAGACTTACTAAAAAAAAAAAAAAAAAAAAGTGGTAGTCATGGGGCACCTGGGTGGCTCAGTCGGTTAAGCATTCAACTCTTGGTTTCCCCCTGCTCATGTTCTTTCTCTCTCTCAAATAAATAGATAAAATCTTTAAAAAAAAAAAAAAAAGTAGTAGTCAGAACCTGCTTTCACCCATTCGAAAGCACCCAGTACACACAAGAAAAAACCCAAACTACTTTGAATGGCAGCTTAAAAAACCTTCTAGAGTGTCTATACATCTCCATGTCATCTCCTGCCATTCCTGGAAGCCCAGACTCCAGGCACATTACTCAGAGATCTCCACACTTTCCTCTGTGCTGTGCACAGGCTCTTCCTCTGCTTGGAATGTTGCCATTCCAATCTCATTCCTCACCCTGTCCTTGCCCCAGTCCCAGGCAAAATCAATTATTCCTTGGTCCTTTCTTTCCTTACCTCTTTCAGGCCACTTAACACATTAGATATTGTGATTACTACTCATGTATCTATCTGCCCTGCCAAACTGAGAGCTGCTTATAAGCAGAAAACCACTTCTCAGTCATACTTTTGTCTTACCGTATAAAATAACACCTAGCATATGATAGTCAATGAATTTAGACTTATTTATTTATTTATTAGAGAGAGAGAATGAGCCGTGGGGAAGGGCAGGGGGAGAGAGAAAGAAGCAGACTCCCTGCTAAGCAGGAAGCCCAATGTGGACCTCGATCCCAGGGCCCCGAGATCATGACCTGAGCTGAAAGCAGATGCTTAACAAACTGAGCCACCCAGGCATCCTGAGAGTCAGTGAATCTAATGAATTTAGTGAAGGAATCTATTTCATCTCTGCCAACAACTGAAGCCGTGCAATAAAATTACTATAATATCATGATAAATCCACCCATCATGATTCTATGCATCATAAACATCAATGGAAAATCAAAAATGCAGACCCTATAGTCGACCTGCAATGTAGACTTAGGATAAGTTACAAGACTAGCTCATCATAATAGCAAGTCGATGGCTCAGCCTCCGACAATATAGCCTTGAATCATTGTTCCAACCTGGTGAGGATTTTAGAGAGTTTAAAGGGCACTAGCTATCTGGCCTTTTTAATATTTGCTCAGCAGCTATTTGCTGAATGCCAGCCACATGCTTGGCTTGCTTTGGTAGTAAAAGGACTACGGAGTTGTGTTAGAAAAAGACCCCTGACCTAATTTAAGAGCTTTTCAGTCTCATGTACAAACTAGGGTGATGAAAAGGCATGACTGATAGACGTCATGTGAGTATAAAGAATTATTATTATTATTATTATTGGAATTTACAGGAGGATGAAGTCACGTTTGTTGTTGTTTTGTGGCCTTTTGTTACACATTGCTGGTAGGGTGGACATGTGGTCTAAGGTGATGGTTTGGAATCCTTTGAGGCCAAGATTTGCAGAGTTTATTTGCTGCAAGAATCTCCAACAGCAGTTCAAGAGCTGAGGAGTGAAGGGGCACATTCCTCCCATGAGGAGAAAGGAGGGCAGGGAGGTCTTGAAGCTCTTCTGGGCTTTCTTCCCGTGCTGGGTGGTTTGTCACTGGGAAGTAAGATTCAAGATGAAGCTCCAACCCAAAATTCATCTCCTCCCAGAAGATGTCTAAGGAGGACTGGCTTCTTCCACACCCAGAGCCCATATTTAAACACATATAAGAGCTGCCCAAACATACATCACTAGAACATCGTCCTGACATCAAGGATCTCTCTGTCCTTCATTCTCAGTGTCCAATGTAGCTGTATTTACCTTTATTTGTTTTCAGTACATTTGTTATTGTAAATCTTCATGTTTAGTGTATGTTCCAAGTTTAAAAAAAAAAAAGACTAAGCCATGAATTATGTTAATAATTCTCTGGTCCCATTTCTCACCAATCCAACATCCCCTTGAAACACACTCTCAAACTCAAGTGCTCTCTCTGTAAAGTGTGGCCCATGGCACATGCACATGAAATCTAGAAATGTCCAGATCTCCTCCTGTCTCAAACAACCTCAAAGGACACCTTTCTCTGGGGACCACACAAATAGTCAGTGCCCAAAGCCAAGTATATTCAAAATGACATTCGGTCATTCAGAACAAAGGGCTCATAACCAAGAGTTCAGGGATGAATCCACCATTGAAATTATTGAAAAAAATCTTATGGACATGTGAATGTATGGATTTCTTCTTGGGGCGAAGATCAATTGCTTTCAAAAATTTCTCATTAAAGGCCAGTGAGGGGGCGCCTGGGTGGCTCAGTCAGTCAAGCATCTGCAGCAGATCCTGGGTCATGATCCTAGGGTCCTGGGATCAAGCCCCGCAACACGCGCCATTGTTTCTCCCTCTCCCTCTGCCTCTCCCCCCACTGGTGCTCTCTCTCCCTCTCTCAAATAAATAAATAAAATCTTTCAATAAAATGTGATTCAAAGATCCACATTAGCACGTGAGCGTCAGAGCAAAGATCCCATGAGAAGAGGCACCAAAGGAGAAAAATCACCCAAGTAATATACACCAGAAAAATTTGAATCATGAAAAGATAAGCAAAAAAACAAAAAAAAAAAAGTAGGTCACTGTGACTTGACATTCAGAAATAAGCAGCAACATTTTGTTCCTACTGACCTATAAACCGCCCTGCAGTGGGGGATTTCACCACTACCCTACAAAAGGTTACCGAACCACCTCAGTGTTTCTGAAACACTACAGCACAGCCAGAGAACACCACGAGGCGCCCACCATATCATCTCTTACAACGAACACTGGGAAACGATATGAAGAACGAAATACCTGCATTTCATTCCAAAACTTAAGTAGGGGAATCTGTGCCTCACAATGAAGCAGTATGACATTCCGTGGAAAGGAGTGTTTTGGTTTTTAAAATAAATTAAATATATAAGGCTAAACTAGGTCTGTACCTACAACACAATACATAGGGTGCCTCAAAATGGGAAGAGGTATGTGAAGGGTCCCTTTTCATGTGGTCCCGCATTTTGATCGGACAAAACCAGTGGTGATGTATCTGCTTTACAAACATCCTTTTCTGAATGGATCCAGAAGGAAATGTCTCTCTTCCAGTTCTGTTATTGGCTACTGTCATTTCTATCTGTGGGTGCCAAGATTCAGCCCTCCTTTATCCTGCACAGCCAGCAACCTTCATTTCTTCACACTCCCTGGTTTCTTTTCAGCAGTTCCATGTGGAGATCTCTGGGTAGCTGTGAGCATATCCCAACTTCTCTCCGATTATTTACATTGGTGACAAACTCTTTCTCACCAGCTGTCTAGGGGCACTCAGAGACACTTGATTTGTAACAGCATTCCATTCCCCATCCAATATTTTGGTAGCTCGACAGCTCCCCACTTCAGCTCTGCCAGTGTTAGCACCATTTCGTGGAGCGGAACGAAATTCTTACATTTGATCTGACATTGTCTTTAAAGTCCATATGCTCTCCTTGCTTCCACGTGAGTTCTCAAGTCCAAAGAACATTAACATCAGTCACAACCCTGTAAAAACTCATGTTGCATTTTTCAAATCCTGAGCACTTCATCACAGAATGGACACAATCCCAGATCTGGTGGGTATCATCAGTGTGACCTCTGAGCAAGTTTCTTATCTCGCTGAATCTCACTTTCCTCGTCTGTAAAATGGGGAGAATACCACCTTCCTCAACGGGTTGCAATAGGACAATGTATGTGAAAGGCTCAGCAGAGACACTGTCCCGATGCCAGTGCTTTCAGGAATTTATCTATTCCGAGAGCAGATAGTCTTAATTATCTCTGGATAGGAGTGAACGTTAGCATAAAACTGTTGTGCATTATTCTAGGGGAATGGAAATGATTGACATTTTAAGAGCAAGCAAGCATTCCTGTTCAAAAATGTCAAGGTCAGGGCACCTGGCTGGTGAGGTCTGTAAGGCAGGTGACTCCTGATCTTGGGGTTGTGAGTTCGAGCCCAAGGATGGGTATAGAGATAACTTACAATACAGTAAAAAAAAAAAAAAATTTAATAAATAAATAAATGTTAAGTCCCTGGTCTGGAGAAACACTGAGCTCTCCTGTCTCATTCCTTGTCCCAATTTGGTTTTTCTTCCTTCCCTCTGCAAATGAGAATAGCACATGGGAGACTCTTCTATAAACAGGACAGCAAAGGCAACAGCAACTGATAAGGACCATAGATGAAGTCCTCGGGTGACCTGGTGGCCGCGCCTAACCCCCTTCAAAGGACTGATTAAAGATTTAAACTGTGGCAGCCATGTGGGAGACACACATGCGGTTTTAAAATATGTGAATTCCATTGTGCTGTTCTTGGTAAAATCCGCACCAACCAAGGGGGCTGACACAGTCAATAGAACACATGGGCTTCCATTGTATCTAAGACCCCTCCAGGTATGTGAAGCACCAGCCTCAAAATCCACAAATAAAAAATAAAACAAAAGCCCACTATCTGTCCATGCTCCATCTTGCCAAAAAGAGGAAAACAGATTGTTGTTGTTGTTGTTGTTTTTAAATAGGTCTGTTGGAGGATGATTGTGGACTTATGTAGTCCATTCAGCAGGATTTTTCCACTAAGCTACACTGCAAAAGATTTATTTTGTCATTGTCCAACATGAACAATTGAAGAAACTCAGCCTAGTGCAAAATCCCCAGGAGAAACAATCTGCAATTTAATTAGTGAATAATAGGAGCAATTTAAATACAATTCCAGGCATTTTTTAAAGTAATATTTGAATAGACATCTGCTCCATCTAGTCAGTGTTTAGGCAAAGCACAATAATCCCTGATCTGATGAGATGCCCAAGGTTATGAACAAGACTGTCTATTGTTAGAGCAAGACCCATAATTTAAAACAAATGCCACGAATCCACCTTCTCAACACCTACCCCAGCCCCACCAAATAAAGACATAGGATAAACAGATAAAGAAAGAAAATATTAGTCACAGTCTTTGGAAATGCAGAATAATGGAAACAGAAAGGATTTCAGGGCAGGAGCACTGAGCCGGAATTCTGACTCCATTGTTACCTCTCCCCTAGTACCAGTTCCAGTTCTTCCTTTATAAAATGGGAACCTCTCCTGTATTCTGAATGTTCAATGAGAATATGTATAGCAAAACACCATATAAATGTTGAAGATGCAGAAATGTTGACGTGGAGAATACAATTCAAAATAGGGATACGTCAAGGGTGTCTGGGTGGCTCAGTTGGTTCAGCATCTGCCTTTGGCTCAGGTCATGATCCCAGGGTCCTGGGATCGAGTCCCGTGTCAGGCTCCCTGCTCAATGAGGGAGCCTGCTGCTCCCTCTGCCCATCCCCTCCAACACTTGTGTTTGCTCTCTCACAAATAAATAAATAAATTCTTAAAAAAAAATAGTGATACATCACTACTGAACCTTCTACCATTAGAATTTTACTATTTCAGCTTCATGGATTTATTTGAATATAGAAAGTATTTTAACATACAGAGTCTCAGTTCCTCAACACGAAAGAGACCTGGAGATGGATAGTGGTGAGGTTTGACAATGATGCAATGTACTTAATATACCTGAACTATATACACTATAAAATGGTGAAGACCATAAACTTCATGTTATATGTTTAACCACAATTTTATTTTATTTTTTTAAAGACTCTATTTATTTATTTGACAGAGAGAGAGCACAAGCAGGCAGAGCAGCAGGCAGAGGGAGAGGGAGAAACAGACTCCCTGCTGAGCAGGGAGCCCGATGTGGGGCTCGATCCCAGAATCCTGGGATCAGGACCTGAGCCAAAGCCAGACACTTAACTGACTGAGCTACCCAGGCGCCCCAACCACAGTTTTAAAAAAATTCTTCTAAAATATTTACCATCCTCTGGGGGCAGAAGAGAAATCCCCTTCCTTTTCCTCTCTTAGTTGGTCAGTTGAAGAAGCCAAGAACGGGGGCCGACGGTACTAGAAAGGCAGCATACTAGAAGCATATTGCAAAGGCATGTACAAATTCTAGGACCTCAGCCAAACTTTCAGAAAGGGCCTTTTTTTTTTATTTTACCTTTTGTTGATTGCAAACAAAACAAATTTCAAAATAAAGGTACCAGTACGTTGATTGCCAAGCCCTCAGACTCCTATGTTTTGTACACTTTGAAGGGCCACAAATGACATTTGTACTTGTTGAGTACTAATGAATATGAATACATGAAATTATTCAATAGTTTTGATTTGAAAGCGTTCAACAGACTCCCAACATGTGCCACAGCAAGTGTATTAAAAAGGACCCACAAAAGAAGAACAAGAAACCACATTTTAGCTCATGTAGTTATAGAAAGGGTGGATGTTCCTGGTTTGGATACACCTCGTGATGAGTTATAGAAATCCACACATGGGGGGTGCCTGGGTGGCACAGCGGTTAAGCGTCTGCCTTCGGCTCAGAGCGTGATCCCGGCGTTATGGGATCGAGCCCCACATCAGGCTCCTCCACTGTGAGCCTGCTTCTTCCTCTCCCACTCCCCCTGCTGTGTTCCCTCTCTCGCTAGCTGTCTCTACCTCTGTTAAATAAATAAAATCTTTAAAAAAAAAAAAAGAAATCCACACATGGGCATGCCTGGGTGGCTCAGGCAGTTAGGCGTCTGCCTTCGGCTCCTGTCCTGATCCCAGGGTCCTGGGATCCAGCCCCACATCAGGCTCCTTGCTCAGAGAGGAATCTGCTTCTCCCTCTCCCTCTGCCCTCCCCCACTCATTCTCTCTCTCTCACTCTTTCTCTCTCTGACAAATAAATAAATAATCAATCCACATATGATTACAAGCCCAGACACAGAAATAACTAGGGACAGTGGCAGGGAGATTGAAATGAATCCCCAGTAGTCCCAGCTCTGTTATCACCAACTGGGTTACCTTCTGGGCCTTGATCTTTGCATTTGGGAGATGGCTGGGTAGGGCTGGTGGTAAAGTCGCTTCTTGGTTTTAGCTATCTGTGACTCTTTGTTCTATTCTAAGCTATGTCAGGGAGGTCTAATAACACAATGTATGAAACCATTTGCCATTGACAGTGTACTCTCAAAATTCCTATGTTGAAACCTAATCCCCAATGGGATGGTATTTGGAAGTGGGGCCTCTGAGAGGCGATTAGGTCATGAGGGTACCTGAGCCCTCACGACTGGGATGAGTACCCTTATAATAGGGACACCAGGAAGCTTCCTTGACCCTTCCACTTTCCACCATGTATGGACAGACACATGCTGGATGGCTCCATCGGTCAAGAAGACAGCTTCCATGGACCAGGAAGCAGACCCTCACCAGACACCAAATCTGCCGATGCCTTGGTCTTGGACTTGCCAGTTGGCAGAACTGTGAGAAGTGACGTTCTGTTGTTTCAGTCACCTCGTCTACAGTATTTTGTTATCGCAACCCGAGACACCATCCCCTATGCGTTCGAGGAAAAGAAATTACATGAGGAACAACTATGCAGCAAAGGACGCCAGGGAGACAGCAGAGAAGAGCCTCAGTGACCAAGGTGGGGCCCCAACAGCTCCAACCAATACCATGAAAAGGCACCCCGTGATAAAGGTAGGCAGCCCGGGCCCACCTGATAAAACGCTACAGCAAGACAGACCCAGCCTCCGACTGCAAGTGCAAGACTCGAACTCGTCCCGCTGCGTGGCGCTATCTCAGCACTGGGCGAAAACCTCACCAGCCACAAGAGCCTGGGTGGGAAGTGCCACTCAGCCCTGGAAACTCTGCAGACTAGCTCCCCTCTGGAACCAGAGCTGACAGGGGGCACGAATTCAAAGTATCAGGGGAGGAGAGACCACGTGCTTTAGTGAAGGTCTGAATTACAAAACGATTTCTCATGAATCCACGTTTCTTGACATACACTTGAGTTGTAAACGAAGATGCTGATAATGCTGGAAAGGAATTATTCTGATTCAGCTCAAAATGAGACATCCCATAATACTAAGAGCACTATCGAATTCTTTGCAATCACACAATTGAGCCCCTCGGAAGTTGATACTAAACCGAAAGGCTCTTTCACCTTAAATGGAGCGCTTTCTAATTTTATATTTCCTTTACGTTTAATTTCAAACTCAAAGTCGGTAGGAAAGACGCTGTTTTAAATTGGGTAAAATCCCCTATCACTGTCTACGTGATCACAAATTTGCAAATTGGTGAGATCATCCTTTATAAAAATTTCAAAATTTCAGGGGAAATGATATAATAGTAAAATGTCTCAGACTTTTCACTCCCAGCTTCCTATAAATACCTGTGAAAACATACCAGATAGCGTAAATCTCATCACGGGGAACAAAGACAGGAAGCAGGCATGATCATAATCTGAAGATATTTTCTACCCTCCCACGGATTGTGGCTAGATTCAGAAACACCTTTTTGCAATCTACCTCCGGAGTTACAAGGTGGGCACTGAAAGCGGGGGTCTTCACTAACCTTCACAGACGGCACCAGAACAAGAAACTACATTATCCTGAGAAAATGCACCGCCTGCCCGGTCGGTGACCCACATTCGCATCCTACACGTCTCCTTTTTCCACAGCTAATAATACTATTAGAAACTCTCCAGCAGATTGTTTTCAGAGCTCAAGAACCTACTTCTTGCAAGGAGAGCCACACAGGAGAGAAAAATGGTAGATAAAGGCAAAAGAGCAATCTTATTTCAAACTAAAACATGATGCCGGGAAGTGGATGGCAGAGGCAAGATGAGAGGCCCAGCAGAAAGCCTTCCCTGAACATGCTTTTTATCTCTGTAGACCTCAAGAATATTTTGCCTTGGTGCCCAATTTTCAAAGCTGCACTGCCACTGCAAAGAACTCCACCCCACTCCTGCACCTGACCTAGATCTGGACAGAAATGATCCATGCATTAGAGAAATAGCATTTACTAAACACACTGCCAGACATCATAAACTGAGCTCATCACAGTGCAAAACCAGCTGCCCTCCAATACCAGAAAAGAAAGAGGGGATCCTCCAGAGTCTGCAGAAAACTGCAAGGGAACTGGAGAATCCCACACCACGCCAGGAGAGCACCTGAGTTCCAACGGGGGACTAGATGAGATGTCTGCGGCAAGATGCGGAAGGAGCAAGGAAACCTTTACTGCCACCATCACTCCACTGGGCTCCAAATCCTCGGGCAGGTGTGTCAGAGACATTTCCTTCTTACAAAGACTGAAGGGAGAAGAAAGCATGCATGGTTATAACGATTCAGACCTAGCTAGGTAGCGCCTGAGTGGCTCAGTCGGTTGAGCAGCCAACTCGGGGTTTCGGCTCAGGTCAAGATTTCGAGGTCATGGGATCCAGCCCCAGCCCCTGGTGGGGCTCTGAGCTCAGCACAGAGTCTGCTTGAGATTCCTTCTCTCTCTCCTTCTGTTCTCCCAAGCTCACACTCACTCCCTCTCTCTCTCAAATAAATAAAAATCTAAAAAAAAAAAAGAAAGAAAGAAAGAAAGAAAGAAAGAAAGAAAGAAAGAAAGAAAAAGGAATTCAGACCTAGCTAAATCTTGACTTTAAAATCTCAAAAATCCTGATGGGAGTAGGTTTCAAAGTGCCACGAGGTAGAAATTGAATAATACCCCAGGACGAGCAGCCACACCAGCAGTTAAATTTTGCAAAGACGTCTTCCGAAATGAAGACTGCAGGAAGGCCATGACTGTCAAGACAAGACAGACTCACACCTGTGCAGATTCACGTAAATCCTAGAGAAATGCTTCTTGTGCAGGAAAGGATAGAGACTGTAGGGTTCCAAAAGCTATTCCATGGAGATATCCGCGCTTGAGGAGTTGTTGGTAAGAGAGCGGACGCAGACACAGAGGTCTGGGGAGAAGCTTTAGAAGCCCCATTTTTATGTGCTGATAGAAGAAAGACTTATCAGTGAAGCCCCACCGAGATGATTCCATGGATGTCCTACCTAATCAATCCAGACGTGAGGCACAGTATTAAAGTGCTTCTTAATCTTTAGAGAGATGCCGGACCACTTTCACAATCTGATGAAGGCTGTGGATCTTGCCCACCCGCCCACCCCCGGAAAAAGGCCTCCACCCACAGAACTGCATACAGCTTCCTGGGGCTCATGGGTCCCTCAAAGCTGTGGACATAAAGCTAAACACTGAGGCACCACTCTACCATATGGGTGTTTGGCCAGAGCTATAGGTTAAGCTAATAACACTCCAGGTCAGTTGCAATGTTTCCTTTGGGAGAAATGAGTATTCTTTCCATCAGTCATCCAGGAAATAAAGGAAGAAAGGGTCTAGGCTGAGAAATAAATTGGTCTTTTCTCCCTAATTCTAGTGGGATATTGGCCTGAACTCTCAGGAGTTCAGATTCACTTACAGGTGCCCATGAATGGTGGGGAATGCCGACTTCCACCCCCACGGAAGACAGCTACCAACTAGGGACACTCAACCCAAATATAAACCCTTGCAGATGACCTGGGCCCATGGATCCCAAAGTAATCATATCTTACAACTCTCAATAAGTTATTCTCTGTGGTCTGATCCTCTCCTGATACCCCAAAGTTTGAAAAAGTCATGGTAGATATTACAACCTCAATTTAGAAATCTTTGAGGAACTATGGAAAGGGTTCATGTCCAAGCTTGACTAGAGGGATAAAGGGGAGAACGGCCCCTTTCTGAAGGTACTGCGGTGATGATGGCTGTAAACTGTGACACCAGGAGCAGGGAGAACAATGACACTGGGAAGTGGGTGACAGGAGACGTACAAGAAATAGCCAGACAGACATAAAAGCCTGTGAATCCTTTCATTCTTTCCCGGGAGGCCCAGAGAACAGGCTAAGGGCCTTCTGTTCCCAGGGCAGAGGGACAAGCCAGAAGCCTGTAGGTTAACCTGTGAATGTGGTCCCACCTTCTAGCAGAATGGGGGCCCCTGGAATGCAACAGGACAGCTGGAGGAGAACGAAAAATTAGAGATCACGTTGAAAGGTAAATAGAAAACCAAAAAGCATGAGAATAAATAAATGAACCCATAAGGTGGATTTTATGGGAGAAGAATATGGAAACCTAATCAAAGAAAAACAGAAAACACAAATGAAATTTAAAATAACTGGGTGCTTAAAACTTTATCAATTAGGGTTATCTCATCTATGATTTCACGATAAAATTTTGTGGTTTTTTTCCAGTTTCATCGAGATATAGCTAACATCTAACATTGTGTAAATTTAAGATGTACACGTAATGATTTGATACATATACATTGCAAAATGATTCACAGTAAAATTTTAAAATTTCAATAAAACTGGTGGCTGTATACATTTCAATTCTCGAAAGTAAAACAATAACACAGAAGAAATTAAGAAATGGATAAAGTAATTTACACCAACAAAAAGCCTAAATGCCCATTTGGTTTTATTGGCCAATTATTTTAAATTTCAAGGGCCAGTAATTTCCATGCCATAGAAACTGCTTCAGAACATTAAAAAAAAAAACAAGAACAAAAAAAAAACCCAAGAAATCTCTAAAAGAGACACAACAGCCGCTCGTAATTTATACCTATACCTATAAAACAGAGTGCAAAATGCAACCAGAAATATGAAGGGTAAGACTGTGCTTTGGTTCCTCTAGGTTGCCTGGTAACCATCAGGTCACTTCATTTGACATTATGGGATAGAATTAAAAAAAACAGATCTCTAAATTCGACCCTAATATCTACATTTCTTCCCTCTCATGGATCCACCTCATTCTGGTAGTGCACTTGAGGATAGACAGAGTAACTGAACCCCAACCAGGCGTTGGACATAGCAGCTGGCCCCCCTATCTCTACGGCATCCCAGTCTTTGACTCTACCTCGGTCTGCTGAGCAAATCTGGTTCCAAAGTCTTTGATAAAATGCTTTGCCATTCAATATTTTAAATGTAAATAAACTACTGCATCACGTATTGATTTTATTTCAGATGCAGTTTCTCCAATTCCTTAAGAATAGTAAAGTCTATATTACATGTCATTCTCTTAAAGATCATTTTCGTGGAGAGGGAAAAGTAGTCAAAAGCGTGATGGATTTTCTTCTTCTGATGGATATGGGGAAACTCACCAGGGTCACAACTGCTGTGATAGATCTGTACAGCTGAAGCATTCTCAAGTGAAAGAAATAATAATGGGACATCATAACTTGCCACATTGTGGTTATAACAAGGTTTGGATTGGCAGAGGCTAGGCTGGAAAAAACAACCCTGAGACTGATAACCTGATTTCTGCCTCTTTGTAAGTGACTTGAACTTCCGTTCCCATAAATATTATAAATTCCTCACGAGTTCTATAGGAAAGAATTACAAAATTTAAAGCTACCAAGAATCTTCAATGCATCTCTTGATTTTACAGGTCAGACAACAGAGGACCAAGAGACTAACGACTTTTATTCTGTCTACTGAATTTATCAGGGCCATAAGACATACTAGTAGTGGTGGTAAAAATGCCTAGAACGTTCCATTTCCTTCAGGCTGTCTGCTTTAGGCCCAGAAAGAGGAACAACTGGTAAAGGGACCCACAAATAATTCCGTTTCAAAATACAGCAGCATATACACCACAGGCAGGAAATGTACCCTGGTTTCACACAATTAATAATTTAGGGCTCAATTCAGAAAGATTTTAGATCCAAACACTTAAAGAAATCTTTATGGGTTTCTGATGAAGCTGATACTATGAAATAAATTATTTATCCACTCTCACCAGCTCAACATCAATGGGCATTAGAGGCAGAAAGGAAGGCGACAGTTAGAAGGGGAAGGGCATGTCTTCACCCTGAACTCCCCCCCCCACCCCGAACTCTCCAGTAATATCTGGGGAGGCCAAAAGCTGATTTCTAAGCATCTGTTCTTGGACCCAAGCGACTGCGTCCTGGCCTCACAGAAAAACACCTAACCTTCTTAGTGAAACTTCCACTTGCTTCAAAAAGAAGGATTACCTGACGTTGTTAAAAGGCAGCGCTACTGTAGCTTTACTTTTTACATTTGCAACTCTCGATATTTTGCCATTGCAAACTTCAGTGTCTCACCAATTATTAGATGAGTTTAAAAAAAAAAATCAAGCATGCAGGGTTTTATCACACAAAACCAGCTGAACACAAATGCTGTGAACCAGATCTTGAACAAATATATCAAAATGCCAGGCCTTGCTTAATTCACCCTCATTATTAATAAAGATGCACGGGAAATTTGGAGAACAGCGAATTGAAAAGCTACAAAAAGGAAACACCTTATTCAAAAATGATATACTGTGTTTCACAAGAATATTAACTATGTGTTAGTACAATATCACCCTAAGATTCATAATATTCACTTTATAAATTTAGCAAGTTCATAACAAATTGCTCTATTTTAAAATACGAAAGTACGTCCATGAGTACTCACATACACACGTGCACACGTCAAAAGAGCTCAGAATATGGTTTTCCCATAAAATAAAGAGGAAGTTTCTTTGACATCATTAAGCACAATCTAAGTGCTGCAGATTTTCACCGTCAAGACTTCTGTTTATCCTCCTGCTATAACAATTGCCTCTCTCCACCACGGAATTGTGCTAAGCAATTTCGTTTCCATGCACTTTTATCACTTTCTACACGCCTGTCAGGCGAGACACCTTTCGGGTCCTCTCAGCCTGCCATTCTTGCTAACACAAATTTTCGGTCTTTCTGGTCACATGTTCTTGGTCTGTGCTAGACGCGTAGGAATATGATGAAGTGAGTGACCTTCCCCCCATTGTCTAAGCTGTTCTAATGATAAAAGACTGGAGTGGGTATGTGGGGGAGGTAGAAGGAGAAAGAAAAAGGCAGAAGAAAGAGAGAGAGGCCTGAGAAGAAGAGCAGGGAGCAAAGGAGGGAGAAGGAAAGAGGGAAGGGATGAGTTATTCAAATTTAGGAGATGGGAAGAATGGGGAGGGGATTCATCCCAGCAGGAAGAGGGAAGGAAGGGAGAGAAAAGCAGTCCAAATGAGCAGGACTGAGGAGTTGAGAGGGAGGAGGCCCCCCCCAGCCAGTCGGGCTGCTGGGATAGACCAGCACCATGGGAGAAGGCGGAGCAGATGCAGGGGAAGAGAGAGGCCTGCTTCAGGCCACATCAGACATTACCCCAGTACCAACGCCAGCCACGCGCAAGCTTTTCAGTGGGCGTGGATGGGGAACGGAGCAGTGGCAATAACAACAAAAACAGTTAACACCGGTAAGACCCCTACTGTGTGTTGGGCCTGTTTTAAAGCACTTTACCTGTATTCACTTCGTCTAAACCCCACAAGAACCCAAATGGTAGGTACTCCGATGATGTTTATTCTACAGACACGTGAGGCATCAAGAGATGTGGGAGGTGAGGGGGGTTTTCAGATGTTTCCATAGGAGCAGTCAGGATGAGCCTGAAGGGTGGGGAGCGTGGTTTTAGGTTTTACAGTGAGAAAGCCCTAGGAGTGTCCTAGGGCTGGAAACCACAAGAAAACATTACGAAGGCAAATCATTAGATGAACAGAATAGACTTGAAGGAGATGGTGGGGGGGGGGGGTAATGGATGTCTACAAGACGGGTCCTATTCTTACTAGTGGAATTGGTTCAATCCATTCCTCCAGGGCAAAACCCAGGGATTTTTCTTGGTTGTGAAAAGCAGCACAATAATGCATCTTGTCAAAGGAAATGAGCCCTGATTTACACTTTAGCACCCGCTGCACGGAGACACACTCCCTGAAAGTATGCAGTAAGTAGCCCAAGAGTTGAATTTCCCCATTCCTGCCCTGTGTTCACCAGCCCGCAGTCACCGTCACCCTTTACTGGCCCCAGGATGCGGGAAGGAGAAGCTCAGCACACCCCGGGCCTAGCCTCCCGCCAACATCCAAAGCCCCAATCATTACGGAGAAGTGGCCCATGGGGTGGGCTCACCCATCAGTCTAGATCCAGTCGCCATCAGTCCCAAACTCACATGATCTCTCGAGACCAAGCAATCTTAACCCCCACTCTTCCACCAAATTAGAACACATTCCCTAAACAGTCCCATCTCTTCCCAAGAAAGGCTCCCACACAACTTCTTAAACACGGGCTCTATTTTTTTCTCTAAACTTGAAATGCATTGGTAAAAGGGAAAAATACCACTTTCCCCACATACACACATGCACACAAAAGTGTGTCTATTAGAAATCAACCAAGGCATTATGAATGCTAGCACACAGAAACATAGGAAATTACCCTCCAGATTTCTTTCCTTTGCCAAAAGACCAATCAGTGACCTAAGTCATCCTTGTGTGAAGCCCGATACTCCAACAATTAGGTGAAGAAGAACAGCCATGAGAATTCTAGACTTTTATTGATGGCCAAACACATCTTTCCTGATATCCACCCAGAAATAAGGCTCTGCTCCTAAAATCCTCTGATATTCCTTCACATGTGACGCTTAAAACAGGCAACAGGGAAGAACAGTGAGGACCCAGAGCTCTGGGAGTTACATCAGCCCCATGTGGGCAGCAGACCTCTCCCCCAAGCCCCAGGTCATCCCCTGTAAAATGGCGACATGGGCTGGCTGAGCTGACACTGAGAAGCGTAGGCAGGTGGACTTGCTCTTCCATCAAATAACCAGTCCGCCTAGAAGACCACCTTGTCTGGAGAACTCAAACTCCCACTGCTTTTCCAGACACAGTTTTCCAGCCATTGCCTCTCCAAAATGAAAATGGAACAGCTTGCAACCACTGCAATATCCTTAAGATGTAATAATGGAAAATGAGAGGTTATTGATTGGAGAGGGAGGGCGAGTAACCACAATGGTGTCATCAAGTCAGAGAAAGAAAAGTAACAGACGCTTTCTCCGAGACAGAGATGTTGCCTCCCACTAGAGATGGCGGAGTTCTGGGCAGGAGTCCCCAGACAGAGCAGGCTGTATGCTTAATACGGGAGACAGTCCCCAAAAGAAGAGTGCACAACTTCCCACGCATTAGGGAATCCCACATGCTAGAATACACGGCAGCGAAAAACTTATGTGTTCAATCTACTCTGTTCCGCAGTAATAGACACACACACACACACACACACACACACACACACACACACTCCACGGTGTCTTGCAATTGTGTGTGAGTGAGACAGTTTCCTTTTTCCTTCCAATAAAACACTCAAAGTGTACCATGGAGCCACAGTGGTTTTTTTTTAAATGTGCTTAAGTAAAACAGTGCATTTCTAAAGGAGGAAGTAATACGAAACGTGGCGTGGCGTGCCGTCAGGAGAAGACACTCAAGTCTTACTAAAGTATAAATGAAGCACCTCTCTGTTCTCCTACTTTGCACCCAAAGAGTAGGCACGTAGTCTCTCCCTGCCGGCAAAGGAGTAGGAATGGGGACTTCTCCCTTGGTAAGTGTGTTCTGCTAGTGTGAGGCTTGTCATTTCATTAGTTTGGCAAAACATGCAATTTATCGAGCTTTTAACGATACGATGCGTTAAGAAGTGCAGCAATATTAAACGTTGAATTCTTAAAAAAAAAAAAAGGTTAGAACATAAGGGAAGAGAGGAAAAAATAAAACAAGCTGAAATCAGAGGGAGACAAACCATAAGAGACACTTGCTTAATCATAGGAAACAAACTGAGGGTTGCTGGAGGGGAGGTGGGGGGGAACTAGGCGATGGGCATTAAGGAGGGCACGTGATGAGCACTGCGTGTTATATGCAACTGATGAATCACTGACCTCTACTTCTGAAACTAATAATACCCTATATGTTAATTAATTGAATTTAAATTTTATTAGAAAATTTTAAAAAGGACCTCAAGTAGGTATGATTACTGAAAATTATCTCATTCCTTTTCAATGATTTAAAGCAAATTTTAAGTTTCAAGGATTTCTTCCCAGAATAAAATAAGTATCTTTGCTTGACAACAGGCTACTATGTTTGCAGCTATGAAAAATTACTTACCATTGACCAGGAACTCGAGAAAATAAAGATTTTTTTTCCCCCAGACAAGCGAGCATCCTGGCCCAGGCAAGTATGTGTCCAATCATTCCAAAAAGTAGGAAATGGTGGTAAGGGATGGGCTTTGTTTCAAAGAATTTTAAAATTCTGCCATGTCGGCTCTTCCCCTCCCTGAGAGCACAGCACAGCCAATCCCACCAGCATTTTCTGGGAGAATACGGTATGGAGCATCAAGTAGCAACTTGGTTTGTACAAAAGAGCGTTTGGTAGAGTCACGGTGCCCTGGGGCTAACCTTGACTCTAGCTGCAGGCCATGGACAGGTTATCCAAACACCCAAAGGCAGAGTTTTCACATCTATAAAATCTTTCTCACAGGGTTATTCTAAGCAGTAACTGGAGTAAGTGTCTCGCACAACCTGGACAAAAATACAATGTACCTGGCACAGAGACTAAGCAGAAAAACAAGTAATTCATAAATGTAGTGTCTTCTCATAAGTGCCTTTCCTTTAGAAAAGCATCAGTTAATTTTGTGAGCACCCTCAGGGGTGGCTGGCTACCTTATTCCTACCCACAGCACCCAAACCCAGAAAGGTGCCTAACATACAACTGGGGTTCAATGGATGTTTGCTGAATTGTGCATAAATGTGTCCCAAACGTCCTGTCTCCAGTTTGCCCATAATGTGCTCAGATCGCTATTGCTATGCAAATCCATTCAAGGTTGAAGGACTGGAACGGTAAGCCAGAAGGAACCGAAGGCAGCTCTGCGGCCGGGTTTTCCAATGGTCTCCCTGAAGGAGCACTTCCTCTCCTAATTGTGTCTCCAGGCTGGAAAATTTTCCTGTGCCACCACCCTGGCTTGCAAAAGCGTGGGGGTGCCAGGCCTTGGAAAAAGAGATTGGGTTAACTGATGCCAATATCAACACGAGCAAAGTTAGCGTGCAAAATTATAGGCTACAGTATTTTTAAAATACAGAAAAGAGTGTCTGGTGCCAATGAGTAGTTTTAGCCTTGGAGGAAGTGACTATGACCAAACTCACTTTTCTATCTTTGTCTAACCTAGACGTGGGCAGTGCTGGCCTTCTGGTCACCCAGCTAGAGTCCTCTTTACCAGCAGCTTCAAAAGGCACTTTGAAATGCATTTAAGCACAAAAAGAACATCCCAACTACGGAAAGTGACTCCAGTACATTTTCAATAAGACAGGCTCTTTTCTGGAGGCAGGCTTCACTCTAGAAAGAATTGTTGCTCTTGACGTAACGCAGAAAAAGTTTAATACTCCTCCTGTGAAATGCACATAGCACATAATGCCCTAAAGACTGTCATCAGGCTTTCACTCAACAGCTAGGCATTAAGCAATTACTGTATGCCAGTGGTGTTTTCGATAATGGGATACTGCAATACACAAACCCAACATCGGCCACACCTCACCTTTTCACCCCTGCCCCATTCCATTTTCAACAAAGATGTCTTTTCCTTAAATGGACCCTTCCATCATTCACAAATCTGACCCCTCCATATTAGAGTCTGGAATGTGCAGTTTGCCAAAGCACAAAAGACTCCTTTCTGTTCACTAAAATATAGTCTGGAATTCTGTGAAGAGAAGCTCCCTGCTGGGGCTTTGCCCGGAACCAGGCGTGACCTCTCAGGACCTCCCCCACACTGGTGGAGGCAAGTCCCCCTGGAGAGTTCCCCATCCACCTCACCAGTCCGGGGATGCCTCTTTGGCCCCAAGGCTTGACTTTCCCTGTTCTCTCTTTAACCTCTGCCCTTCCTTCTCTTGTGCCGACTGACAAGAATTTCTTCTTTGTATCCTCTGACCGTTCCCAGGTTCTTTTCAATGAGGGGAAACAGCAGAACACAGATGAGCAAAGAGCTTAGGAACCCGAAATGGAGTGGGAATGGTTCTTTCATTACCCCCTTCAACAAACATTTGAATATCAGCTCAATTCATTTGCCCACCGCTATGTAATGCTTTAATAGAAGGCACTGTTTCACAGATAATGTGGAAGAAGCCAGAACACAGTCCATTTCCTGAAATAGCATATACCATGGTTGGAGTGACGGCATACTAAGCTCTCTAAGACCACCTACCTCTGGCACCAAAGTAGCTGCTCCGTGTTACTTTCAAGTAGGCTCCATGCCCAGCTTGGAGCCCAACGCGGGGCTTGAACTCACCACTCTGAGATCCAGACCTGAGCTGAGATAGAGAGCAAGACGCTGAACCGACTGAGCCACCCAGGTGCCCCAAGTTGCTGCTGTTTTTAGCCAGCAGATGAAACACAAAAAACCATGTGGATTATCACAGACAGTAATTAAAAAAACAATGTCCATGTTGACATTGTGTACCTAAGTTTTGGTATATAAGTACATATGAACAGGGTATCCAGTATCTTAGGCTAGGGATCCTAATAAATTGAAAAATACAAATGCAGAAAACGTACAACAGTATATTCCCATAAAATGCAGATTTTCTTACCAAAAATACAAATAATATACAGTCTTAAAAATCAATTCCAGAAGTATAGTGAGGTCAATACCAAAGAAAAGGGTTATTCTATATCAACCGCCTTTTGCGTTCAAATCTGGTCCCTAGTTCTACAAATCTCTGCACATTATTCTAAACATGTTAAAAATTTATCTCACTCTCCAAACCTACCTCTTGGCCCCTCAATATTACAGTACACTTAATAAGTAGAATGTAAACATCGAAAGAAACAGGTTATTGTAGGATTGCTTTTATGGCATTTTATAAATGTGAACTTGCAAGCCCAGCAAAACACGGTGGGTACTTTGAGTGCCATAGGAAGGGAGTCTTATGATGCCCCACGTAACCCTGCATCTCACTGGAGTGAACGTCAGGAAAGGACATTCCTGAGGATCTGCACCCATTTTAATGGTCCCTCTTGTACCACGGCAGATAACTCTCCCCAGCATTTGCGGTTTGCTGATGGGAGTGATTTTATCCACTCAAAGTCAATTTTCATTCCCAGTGACATCCTTACTTTAGCTAGAATTACCCATATATTAGTCTTTCATTATAAAATAATGCCCTGCTTTCAGACTCTCGCTCTATTTTGGTACATCCTTGTAAAGTAAAATGCATGCCATTAAAATACATTTGTTCCATTGAGTCAGATTTTTAGACTCATTATGATGCTCATTGTTGACACAATAGCTCCTTCAGATACACAACAATCTGTCATAAAAGACCCATACTTGGATGGGTGACAAAAGTGTTTTTGCAAAGGCTGTCTTCTCAATGCAGTTGCTGTCAAAGACATATATTAATATCGTCCTAGTTAAAGAGTATTTATTCTACAAAGTGCAGACCATTTAAATAGAAAATGACTTCATGAGCTATTTCTGCAAGTTCAGTTACTTCTCAGAACATAGTGTTGTGAGATACCCAGTGGGAGAAATGAAGAGCAACCAATAGAAAAGGCATAATCCTGAGCACCCCACCAGTAGCATATTCTCTGCCCATGGCATGCACTTCCAAAGTCATTAATTTTCCACTCTTTTCCATAATCAATAAGCATTTCAGGTTTCAACTTAAGCGAACTCTCTTCTTGTATCATTGGAATGCAAATAGCTTATGTGAAAATGCTACCAGATTCAAAATACTGAAGTTGGGTCATTTGTTATAAAAGTAAACCTTAAAATAAAAATGTGTTCTCCCCCTCAGAAGTGTTAAAACTAGCATCTAAAATGGACGGGTGACATAATTCTTCGGAGTGAGGTCATGTTTATTCTTAATCATGCTTGGTAGACTTAAGACACAACAGCAATATTCTGAGCAATTAAAATGCCAAAATGAGCATATATCAGGTACGCAGGATGAGGAGGAAACACAGAATATTTTTCATGATTTCACTTCCTTAATATTTTATCTGCTGTGCTGCCGTTGAAATTCTGATTTCCTTCTCTCTAATACACAAAGTATGAGACTGACATATTTTATGGGCCTATTACATATTTAGAAATGAAGATCTGCAAAGAACCTTAGGGAAAAAACAAAGTCCAGAATTAAGGGGTTTGCCTATGTCAAAAACAAGATAACAGACCCAACATGGAGTCACTTATGCTAAGCCCTCTATCAGCAAAACAAGACTTAATTACAGTTTTGGCTCTCCCAGGAGTGAGATCTAAAACCAGTCAATCAGGAATCACCTGATCAGCACTTAATCAGTAATCTGCCTCATAGACCCTGCAGTCCCCTAAGGGAGATATCCTTGCAATCACCAACGTCCTTGCTCCTGCTCCCTCTGCCTGTGAAAGACTTTCATTTTGTACAGTTGCTCAGAGCTCCTTTCTATCTTTAAATTAGGTTCTGCCCAATTTGAAGCAATTTTCGCTTAAACTCTTAAAATTTTTAATATACCTCAGTTTACCTTTCAATACGTAAGATCACACAGCCAGTTGATGACAGAGCAGAGACCAGAGTTTAATGTTTACTTATGCCTAATTCAGAGATCTCCATGTTACATAATCCTGTTTCTTGTCTTGAAAAACAGTATGTAACAATAGGTGGGCAGAATCACCTTGAAAAAGACAAAACAGAAAACTAAAAGTAGTATTAAGTTTGTATGTGTGCTGAGTAGGTTAGATCAGCTTGAAAGTAAGCCAAAAAATGATAAGTAAATTGCATCTCAATAAAACTGTTATATTTTTGTGACCCCAGACATAATAACATCATCGAGTATACAATATCTAGGAATTAAAAAGAAAATTGCAGAACCTATACAAAAATTTATCAGAAAAACATAAAATTGAATTTGTTACTGGATGAGAAGAATGAATAATGTGAAAATAACAAAACTCTCCCAAATAGATCTGATGTCATCCCATTCAAAAATCACAAATCCTGTTGGACCTTAACACGTGTGAGAAAGCCACCTGAAAGATTAAGAGGGTTGGGGGAAAGCCAAACATTTCTTTTTAATGGCATAAAAGTAAAAAAGAAAGAGGCAGAAAATTGATATTTTATGTTAAAACAATTTATGAACTTGCAAGGCTTAAAATACTATTACACTCACACAGGACTAGATAGAATAGCATTGAAAGAGTATACAAGGTTCATGTATAAAAGATCTTAATAAATGAGAGAGGTAGTAACAATTCATATCAAAGAAAGAATTGTTCAATATCTGGGATCAATGGTCACTACCAGAAAAATTATGTTAAACCCTACTCTAAACAATATAACAAAATAACAATACAACAACATAACAAAATAAGGTCTATGTGACTTAGAGTCAAATGCAAGAGAAATCAAACAATAGGGGAAAAAAAAGGACAAACATCAATTTTGAAATAGTAAAGGACTTTATAATAAAAAGAGACTCCATGAACAAAAAGATTAATTTGACTATATATAAATATGAAAAATTTATGCCAGAAAATTCCTTATGCTGAATTAAAAGCATGGAGAGAACATTGTTACAATATGGCTACCAAAGTAATACTGCCCTTAATATATAAAGAATATGTGTAATCAATAAAAAGAATGCACAAATAGAAAAATGCACAAAGGACCTCTCTGGTCATTGAAAGACTAATGCAGTAATTAATAGGAAAAATGTTCAAACTCAATGGTAATCAGAGAAATGCAAATTAAAGCAATTTAATATCATTTTTATCAATAAACTGGCAAAAAAAATTACAGAGAATATTCTGAGTTGATGAGGGCATTAAAAAAACAAGCATTCTCATATACAGCTAATGGGAATGCAAATCAATGTCAAAAGATTGAAGGGCTATGTATCCATTGCTATAAAAATAGAGGTTCATTGACCCAGCTATTCAATTATAGGAATTTATTCTAAGAACATGATCAGAGTATACACCCAGATATATCTATATAAGGCTATTCATTAGAGCATCATTTTCGCAGTAAAAACAATTTTTTTAAAAAAGCCTAAATGTTCATCAAGAGGCAATGAATTAAATAAATTTTGCCATTAGTGTCTATAAGATGTAATATTAAATGGCCACTAAAATTTGTTTATAACAGAATCCCTAATGCCTTGGGGAAATGTTCACAAGGTACTATTCAAAAATAAACAAGGGGAGCACCTGGGTGGCTCAGTCAGTTAAGCATCTGACTCTTGATTTCAGCTCAGGTCACGCTCTCAGGGTTGTGAGATCGAACCCTACATCAGGATCCCCACTCAGTATGGAGTCTGCTTGAGTTTCTTTCCTCCTGCCCCTATCCTCCCTCATTCTTTGTCTCTCTCTCTTTCTCTCTCTCTCAAGTAAATAAATAAATCGTTAAAAAAAAAAGGAAATCTATCATATAATCAGTTTCATGATTAAAATTATATTTAGTATGTATATATCCCTAATGAGAGTGGATACCCAAAAAAATATTAACTATAGCTCTCTCCAGAATCGCGGAATTATCCGTGCTATTTATTGTCTTCATTAGACTTCTCCTAAATATCCAAATTTTACACAATTAACAATATTAATTTTCCAAAAGATTAATCATTCCAGTGGGCATTAAAATATACCAATATTCAAGGTATTAAAATTAAAATATTCTAATATAGTAATCCATTAAAATGTGATCACCTGATAAAATTTCAACTTGAACATATCTAGGATTTGGGGCTTGAGGAGAAAAGTCAAACTAAGATAATCTCTTTTTTTTTTTCCTTATAATTTTTTCAAAACTTTTAATACTAGAAAATGTTGAGCATAAACAAGAGTAGAAAGAAAAGTAAAATGAACTTCCATTGACCTATAAACCAACTTCAACCTCCATCCACTTTTACTCTCCCATGGAAGCAAATCCGAGACATCACATCATTCCTTTCATAAATATTTCAGTATGTATCTGTAAAAGAGAGGAACTCTTTCTGTTGCTGCTCTTGAAACATAATCAAAATAACATTATTATACAAGAATAATTCATAATAATCCCTCAATATCACTAAATATCCAGCCAGTGTTCAAACTATCCCAATTATCTCATAAATGCGGTTTTGTTTTACAGTTAGTGTGTTCAAACCAGAATCCAAATAGGGTCTATACATACATGTAAATCTTTTAATCTACAGTTTTTAATCCCAAGGTCCCTCCCCCCATCTTTTTTTCCCCCTTTGCAATTTCTTTGTTGAAATAATCAGGGTTGTATGTGCTGTAGAGCGTCCCAGGATGCTTCTTGCATCTCTGTGGTGATGTGGGTAGCATATTCATCTGTCCCCTCATATTTCCTTGAGAACATGCTAGTCAGATCTACAAACTTGGTCAGATCCAGGATTGACTTTTCAATAATTCTACCAAATAATGGTAGTCTCTACATTCAGGAGTCATGTCATGTCTGCTTGTCTCTCTTTACCTAATATTAACAGCTATTGGTAATTATTGCTTACGTGCCTATTTCATTAGGGATTACAAAATGGCGGTATCCTCCCATTCCTTTTCATGTATCAACTGGAACGTTTCTACAGAGAAACTTCTCTTTGTAAGCTATTCGGTTGCTTTGAGATATAAATTATACAGCAAAGTAAGGATAAATATTTGATTCTGCCCCTTTCTTTATATTTTCAAAGTAATAAGCTAGTTCCTAGCACAAGGTGATCCTATAAAATGCAAATCTGCTCCTATACCTTGCCATACAACCTTTAAAAGGCAAACTCTTGCTCTTAAAGAATAGTATATTCAGTGGAGGCTCCTAGCCCATGAATGGCCTAACTGGTGTGTCTTTTCTGGAAATGTCCGTAATCCAGTACACACATGTAATCTCCCACCACAGAGCCTCCCCCTCTGCCTCTGTCTCTTCACCCCCAACTCCAACTCGAATCCTCCTAGAGTAGTCGGTATGTCTCTCTGGGGCCACACTGACCCAGCCCAGAGCCTAGCTCTGTGCCAGGTACATTACAGTCTCTCAGTCATTATGTGAGGAAAGGAGAGGAGAGGAGAGGAGAGGAGAGGAGAGGAGAGGAGAGGAGAGGAGAGGAGAGGAGAGGAAAGAAAAAGAAAGAGAGAGAAGAAAAAGAAAAAGAAAAAGAAAAAGAAAGAAAGAAAGAAAGAAAGAAAGAAAGAAAGAAAGAAAGAAAGAAAGGGTAAGTGTGTGCACTTGGGTTCTGTTATTTGCTTATCCTACCTTCATTCAAAAGGCATTTAATGACCAGAACAGCTAACTCGTACTGGGCATCGTGCCAGCTGCCGGGAATTTGACGTTGATCACAATCTAATCTAGGAGGTGGACAAGTAAACAGACAATTCCAAGACAGGGTTTATGGTTCAATCACACAGGGGAGTGAGCACAAAGTAAGAGCTAAGCGCCTGGGCAGATGCGACAAGAGGACACATTTAAATTAAAATAGTACTCTCGGCTGGGTAAGAGGCAGTATTAGATTGCCTTTTTAACACAGCTGGATCCAACGGAATGAGGACATAGGGACCAGAACTATTTTTTAGAGACATGATTTCAACTCATTAAGACAAGTGTCTCTGACCATAACTCAAGGGCTTAAGGCTTGTGCCTACAACATGAGTTCTAGGAAGCTGCTGACAGAATTCTCTGAGCATAAATACACAACACAGGTTAAGATCTTGAGACAAATGCAGTGCTAAAAGGGATATTTTTTAACTACTGCCTTCACAGAGGTCGAGGAAATCACACAATGAATTCTCTCAGTGATTGAGACCAAATATAATTGCTAAGTCACTGTTAGTTGCATAAAATATATCATAAATCCTCAACACAAGCTATTAGGTATAACAAATCATTTCATTAGCATAGATATTCTTCTTGCAGAAATCTAGCTCCATTAGAATTGAGAGTTATGATTACAGAGCTATGATTAAATCAGGTAAAACAGTTCTATAATCTGTTTCTTCCACAATACTTAGGACCTTAAGGGTGGGTTGCCTTATACATATCTTTATTTCCAGAGTGTTTATCACACTACTGGAATAGAGTAGGAGCTCAACAATGAAAGAACAAATGAATGAGTGATTTCAGATAAAAAAAAGCTTTAAATAATGCAGAAAAGATGATGGGTACAAACAGGGTGACCATACTTTTATTGTCCAAACTGGGGCTCTTCTGAGAATGGGGGATTCTGAATGAGGATTCTGTTAATAATGAGAATTCTGTTAATAAAATATAAACTGGTCTGCCCTAGGAAAACCAACTCCTTCACCCTAGAAATAAGAAACAAAAGTTTGCAAAAAGATCAATACATTATTCTCTACTTAAAAATTAGAAGGCTCGGGGGAATTTGAGGAATGATTCAGTGGCCATGAATACTTTAAACAGCTTCACAAATGATCTTGAAAACTAGAAATGGAAGGAAAACTTCCAAACTCATTCTATGAAGCCAGCATTTCCTTGATCCCAAAACCAGACAAAGACCCCACCAAAAAGAATTACAGACCAATATCCCTGATGAACATGGATGCAAAAATTCTCACCAAGGTACTAGCATATAGGATCCAACAGTAGATTAAAAGGATTATTCACCACAACCAAGCGGGATTTATTCCTGGGCTGCAAGCGTGGTTCAACATCTACAAATCAATCGCTGTATAAAAGAAAGGACAAAAACCATACGATCCTCTCAATAGATGCAGAAAAAGCATTTGACAAAATATAGCATCCTTTCTTGATTACAACTCTCCACAGTGTAGGGATAGAGGGAACATAACTCAATATCATAAAAGCCACATATGAAAAACCCACAGCAAATATCATCCTCAATGGGGAAAAACTGAGAGCTTTTCCCCTAAGGTCAGGAACATGGCAGGGATGTCCACTATCACCACTGTTGTTCAACATAGTAGTAGAAGTCCTAGCCTCAGCAATCAGACAACAAAAAGAAATAAAGGCATCCAAATCAGCAAAGAAGTAGTCAAACTTTCACTCTTCACAGATGACATGATACTCTATGTTGAAAACTGAAGGGAGCGCCTGCGTGGCTCAGATGGTTAAGTGTCTGCCTTCAGCTCAGGTCATGATCTCCAGGTCATGGGATTGAGCCCCATGTTGGGCTCCCAGCTCAGTGGGGAGTCTGCTTCTCCCTCTGCCTCTGCCTTTCCCCCTGCTTGTGCTCGCTCTCTCTCGCTCTCTCAAATGAATAAATAAAATCTAGAAAGAAAGAAAGAAAGAAAGAAAGAAAGAAAGAAAGAAAGAAAGAGAGAAAGAGAGAAAGAAAGAAAGAAAGAAAGAAAGAAAGAAAGAAAGAAGAAGAAAGAAAGAAAGAAAAGGAAGAAGAAAGAAGGAAAGAAAACCCAAAAGACTGCACTCAAAAATAGCTAGATCTCATACTGGAATTCATCAAAGTGGCAGGACATAAAATCAATGCCCAGAAGTTAGGTGCATTTCTAGCTACACATTCAATGCAATCCCTATCAAAATACCATCAATATTTTTCACAGAGCTGGAACAAATAACACTAAAATTTTATGGAACCAGGAAAGACCCCAAATAGCCAAAGGAATGTTGAAAAAGAAAACCAAAGCTGGTAGCATCACAATTCCGGACTTCAAGTTATATTACAAAGCTGTAATCATCAAGACAGTATGGTACTGGCACAAAAACAAATACATAGATCAATGGAACAGAATAGAGATCCCAGAAATGGACCCTCAACTCCATGGTCAACTAATCTTGACAAAGCAGGAAAGAATATCCAATGGAAAAAAGACAGTCTCTTCAACAAATGGTGTTGGGAAACTTGGACAGCCACATGCAGCAGAAGGAAAGTGGACCATTTTCTTATACCGTACACAAAAATAAACTCAAAATGGATAAAAGACCTAAATGTGAGACAGGAATCCATCAGAATCCTAACGGAAGGCCTTCTGGGTGGCTCAGTCAGGTAAGCGTCTGCCTTCAGCTCAGATCATGATCCCAGGGTCCAGGGATGGAGTCCCACATCAGGTTCTCTGCTCAGCGGGGAGCCTGCCTGCTTCTCCCTCTCCCTCTGCTGCTCCCTCTGCTTGTGTTCTCTCACTCTGTCTGTCAAATAAATAAATAAATAAATAAATAAAATCTTTAGGAAAAAAAAATCCAAGAGGAGAACACAGGCAGCAACCTCTTTGACCTCAGCCACTTCAACTTCTTGCTAGACACATCTTCAAAGGCAAGGGAAACAAAAGCAAAAATGGACTATTGGGATTTCCTCAAGATAAAAATCTTTTTGCACAGCAAAGGAAACAGTCAACAAAATTAAAACACAACTGACAGAATGGGAGAAGACATTTGCAAGTGCCTTACCAGATAAAGGGCTCGTATCCAAAATCTGTAAAGAACTTATCAAACTCAACAACCTAAAAACAAATAAACCAGTCAAGAAACGGGCAGAAGACATGAAAAGACACTTCTCCAAAGAAGACACACAAATGGCCAACAGCTGCATGAAAAAGTGCTCAACATCACTCGGCATCAGGGAAATACAAATCAAAACTACAATGAGATACCACCTCACACCAGTCGGAATGGCTAAAACTAACAACTCAGGAAACAACAGATGTTGGTGAGGATATGGAGAAAGGGGAACCCTCCTACACTGTTGATGGGAACGCAAGCTGGTGGAGCCACTCTGGAAAGCAGTATGGACGTTCCTCAAAAAGTTAAAAATAGAGCTACCCTACAACCCAGCAATTGCACAACTAGGTATTTATCCAAAGGATACAAATATAGTGAATCAGAGGGGCACCTGTACCCCAATGTTTATAGCAGTAATGTCCACAACAGCCAAAAAAGAAAGAAGAAAGAAAGAAAGAAAGAAAGAAAGAAAGAAAGAAAGAAAGAAAGAAGAAAGAAAGGAAGGAAGGAAGGAAGGAAGGAAGGAAGGAAGGAAGGAAGAAAGAAAGAAAGAAAGAAAGAAAGAAAGAAAGAAAGAAAGAAAGAAAGAAAGAAAGAAGTCTTACCATTTGCAAGGACATGGATGGAACTAGAGGGTATTATGCTAAGCAAAATAAGTCAATCAGAGAAACACAATTATATGATTTCAGTCATATGCAGCATTTAAAAAACAAAACAGAGGATCATAGGGGAAGGAAAGGAAAAATAAGATGAAATCAGAGAGGGAGACAAACCATAAGAGTTTCTTAACTTTAGGAAACAAACAGGGTTGCTGGAGGGGAGGTGGGTGGGGGATGGGGTAACTGGGTGACAGGCATTCAGGAGGGCACTTGATGTCATGAGCGCTGGGTGTTACATGCAACTGATGAACCACTGAGCTCTACCTCTGAAACCAAAAACAAACAAAAAACTTCACAAATGAAGATATTTTAATGATCAAAACAGATGAAAAGATACTCCAACTCCTTTGTCATCAGGGAAATTAAAAATAAAGTCACAATGAGATTCCACTACCTCAAGAAGAGAATGCCTACAGTCTAAAACTTGATGAGAATATCAAGCACTAGCAAAGCTGTGGAAACCAGAACTCTCGTACATTAGTGGTGGAAGTGTAAATTGGTACAAGCACTTTTAGAAAACTGACAGTATATACTAAACTCAATACACACCCTACAATCCATACGATCCAAAGACCCCAACCCACAACACAAATGCACACCAATGTTAACAAATAGCATTGACAAGAACGTTCACAGCAGCACTATTCATAAGTCAAAATGACAGAAACAGGGACGCCTGGGTGATTCAGTTGGTTAAGTGTCTGCCTTCAGCTCAGGTCATGATCCCAGGGTCCTGAGATCAAGCCCCATGTCGGGCTCCATGCTCGGTGGGGAGTCTGCTTCTCTCTCTGCCTGCAGCTCCCCCTGCTTGTACACTCTCTCTCTCTCTGACAAATAAATAAAATATTTTTTTTTAAATGGCAGAAACAAACAGTTGAATGGATAAACATGGTGTGGTCTATTCAAACAATTGAGAACTGTACAGCCATGAAAAAAAACAAACTATTGCTACACTCAACGACATGACTTTCATAGACAGAATGCTGAGCAAAAGACGCCAAACACAGTAGAGTACATAGTGTACAACTGCATTTAGATTAATGGAAATCTGTTTAAAACCTCTATCTCTGGGGGCGCCTGGGTGGCACAGTGGTTAAGCGTCTGCCTTCGGCTCAGGGCGTGATCCCGACGTTCTGGGATCGAGCCCCACATCAGGCTCCTCCGCTATGAGCCTGCTTCTTCCTCTCCCACTCCCCCTGCTTGTGTTCCCTCTCTCGCTGGCTGTCTCTATTTCTGTCAAATAAATAAATAAAATCTTTAAAAAAAAATGTTTAAAAAAAAAAAACTTCTATCTCTGGTGATGAAATCTTGACAGTAGTTACCCTTGGGAGGAACAGTAACTGAAAGGGACAGAATTAGAGCTATCAACATCCTTAATCTAAAGAATTCACTTTGTGATAATTCACTGAAGTTTACACTTTAGTGATAGACTTTTTATGTATATTATATTTAATAAAAAGTTTATGAAAAAACAGCCACGAGATTATATTCCCATGCCTTCTTTTCCTCCCCAAAATTCTTAACTCAGCAGACATATTGAGGGGTGAAAAAAATCACTCCACTGACTTCAGAACTATCTAAAAGCACTCACATGACAGGTATTCATTCGATAAATGTTTGATGATCACGACGGCCTTCGTAAGACCTAACCCAACATCTTCTCCTTCAAATGTTTTATTTTTCCTACCTTTTAGTCACTGTTTTATTCAATACCAGACCAATAGACTACCAGAAAATGAGAAATGCAAAGCCACCAAATTTGATCCACTGATAAGGGCTAAAAGAGGATTTCTGGGGTGCTTGGCTTGATCTCAGGGTCGTGAGTCTGAGCCCCACGTTGGGTGTCGAGATTGCTTAAATAAATAAATATTTGTTTAAAAAAACTCCAAAATTCATTGAGAAACTCTAAAAGCAATTTCTAGATTATAAGCACAGAACAATCTAAGAGAAACTCCACAAAATTTAAAATTCTGACTTCTTTTATACTCAAAAGAACAAAAGAAATGAGAAAAGAAGTATGAGTATTAGTGTGGAGGGATATCTACAACCCTTTGTTATGGGTGAATTGGGACCCTCAAAATTCCTATGTTGAAATCCTAGCTCCCGGTGCCTCAGAATGTGACTAGATTTGGAGAGAGAGGCTTTAAAGAGGTCATTAGGTACATCTGTCTGTCTCAGTCAGCAGAACATGCGACTCTTGGCCTTAGAGCTGGGAGTTCGAGCCCTATGTCACAAGTAGAGATTACTTAAAAATAAAATGTTTCTGAAAAATCTAAAAAGAAAAAAAGAATTAAGGAAAAAGAGTCATTAGGGTGGGCCCTCATCGAATACGATTGGTGCCCTTACAGGAAGTGGACATTTGGACGCACACCCAACAAAGAGAGGACAATAGGAAGAGATACAGAGGGAAGGCAGTCATCTATAAGCCAGGGAGAGAGGCACGGAATAGATCCCTCCCTTATGGCCCTCAGAAGAAACCCTACTGACACCTTGATCTTGGACTTCTAGCCTCCAGAACCGTGAAACGGTAAGCGTCTGTTGTTTAAACCATCCAGGCTGGGGTACTTTGCTATGGCAGCCCTAGTGGACTAAGGCGAACCATTCACTGAAGGAAGTTCAGAAATATCAGTGTGCTTGTTCGTGACCGGCTGTTAGAGCCTATTATGCACGTGGGTCTCGGAATATAAGCTCCTTTAAGGCAGGGCTGCGGCACCTACTTAATTTACGTGTTCCATTTATCCAACCATCTCCCGCAGGTACGCGCTCAATGCCTTTGTTTTGTTGTTTTAACTTCGACACACTAATTTATACTCCTCTCCCAAGGCCCACTTTTGTTTCATCCTCTCCCCCAGACCACAGCAATGAAAAAGTCCTCCTGCTTCTGGAAACAATGAGTGTGAGAAGTACCTGTCATGAGAACACAAAGAATACTTCTTTATAGAAGATAAAGGAATAGGGGTTTTCCCTTCCCATTAAAATGAGGAAATCAAAAGGGGAAAAAGTCACAAAGCCAGAATAAAGAAGGATTACATTAGAAAGTAGAGCGTAGCAATCAGGAATATTAGAGCTCAAGTCCACCTTTCCTGAACAGCATTTATCCGCGCAGTAGGGCAAAGATCCGGGTCCCGCTGTGAGCATCTCCAGTCCTGGACTTCTACTTTGAACGCCTAAGATGCACTAAATCTCTCCTAAAATATACATCTGGCTATGCATAGTATGGAATTAATTCAACCAGACCTGTAGCAGACCTTCCAGAAATAATTAACAATAATTTGTCAGGATTAACCTTTTGATAAAACATAAATTTGTCTAAATTTAAAGCACTTGAAAGAGGTGTGCAGGTCCACCTTTATTATACGAATGCTATATCGGCAAACTGATGGAAGCAAAAAATCCTGATGCTGAGAATAGCAACAACCTTCTTGGACTTAATCTTCAGTGCTGGGAACTGGAAGCCTGGCATTCCAGCATGGGACCCCGGGATTCACAATCAACTCTATCTTCCTTGGTTAGTCCTAGAAATGTCAAGCCGTGTCATTAAGGAGGGTCATTTGCAGGCCCACATACTCTGTATGTAATGACAAATGAGAAGTCTCTATCACAGCATGTAAAAAATGTTTTTAGGTTTATTATTATTTTCCGGTAATCTCTATACCCAACATGGGGCTGGAACCCATGACCCAGAGATCAAGAGTAGCACACTTTTCCGACTGAGCCAGCCAGGTGCCCCCCTAGAACAGCATTTTAAAATGTTTGCAAACATATGTTTTTAATATTCAATAATCACCATCTGCAGAATTTGAGAATATCAGACATTCTGAAAGACCATCCCATGTATCAGTGTAACACGGAAGATTCCAAATTGCCTAGGGGAGAAAAGCTTTCATTGTTGGAACAGTGAATGTATACTCAATTACTTTCAAACACTAGCCAACAGCCCACACCCACACTGTCATGTCTCCAAAAGGAGGTGTGGGGTGAAATCACCATGTTATTCTGGATATTTGCAGAGATGTAACTTTACCAATGTGTTTTTTTAAATAAAAACATAATTGAGCTGTATGCATCCATTACAGATGTATACATCATGTCTAACCAAATACCTTGAGTCAAGATGAATCCAGGGTTCTTGCTACAGAATTCCTATTTCAGGAACACAGACTGTCTAAGCCAGACAACAACAGCATTACAATGCTGCTAGTCATCTTCCAGAAGTCAGGACCTTCCTGAAGGTCATCCCGTGCCTGGTGGTGGCTCTCTGATGTGTGCAAGGAACCCTAATATTTAAAGGACTTGGAGTGCTTTGCTTTTACTGCATGCAGTGATAACTACAAAAACTTCAGCATGTCATGATACACATAATACTTACAGACTATTCAACATTTGCAAGCCATCTTACTGTGAGTCTCTGGTGCTCAAAAAGGTAGATACCTGAACAACTCTTCCATGATAAAATGGAGAGGAACCAATTCTAATAATCAAAAATATTTCTGGGGCACCTGGGTGGCTCAGTCAGTTAAGTGTCCAACTCTTGATCTCACCTCAAGGGTGTTGATCTCAGGTTTGTGAGTTCAAGTCCCACATTGGTCTCTGTGCTGGGTGTGGAGCCTACTTAAATATATATATATATTATTTATATAATATCATAAATTATATTTATATATAATATCAATTATATATTTATAATATAAAATATTATATAATACTATTTATTATTTATTATGTATTTATTTTATGTAATATTTATATATTATTTAAATATATTATATACAAATTATATATAATTATATAAATTACATATAATATATAATATTTATATATCATTAGTACACAAATACATAGTTTGTATATAAAATATATATTTATATATGTTATAGTTTTATATTATAAAATGTATATTAGTATATATATTACTATAAAGTAACAGTAATATTAATATATGTATATTATAATATATAATTTATAATACATAAATATACATCTATATTCCTTATTTTTTATATATATCTTAAAAGTGATTCCACTTTCCCTTGGATGACCACCTGACTCATAAAGGCAAGAAGGGGCACTGTCGGGAGCCTGGGTGGCTCAGTGGATTGAGCGTCTGCCTTCAGCTCAGGGTCCTGGGATGGAGCCCAGCACCTGGCTCCCTGCTCATCGGGGAGTCTGCTTCTCCCTCTCCCTCTGTTCCTCCCCCTGCTATTGTGCGCTATCTTTCACTCCCTCTCCTTCTTGCAAAAATGAGTAGGAAATTTTTTAAGAATTTAAAAAATTAAGAAAAAAGAAGAGGCACTGTCCGCCCAGCAAGATAAGGTTCTAGCCCAAGCCCTATAACTTCCCCCTTGGGCAAATCACTCAGCTGTGGGGGAAAAGAACCACTCTCCCTTTCCCCTCTTTCACAATCCAAGGAACTGTTCCAGAATGAACCATTTCTGAGAGTGTCAAGCAATGTTAAAAATGTCAGCTGAAATGCTTTCACGGCTCATAGCCAACAGGTAAATCAGCCCTTGCCTCATGTCAAAGAAAGATATCTGAAATCTGTGTTAAATAAATTATCATCCACACGACTGTAGGAATCTCAAACCAAACTTTTAAGAGCAAGTAAATAAAACTTTATTAGCTCAATAAAGACTGATATCCAGGGGTCTCTACTCACAGTTACTGTTGAAAACGGAACTGTTAACTTAGGAAATAAATCAAGTTTCCCTAAGCTAAAAACCTACCGCTGGTATTCGACAGCATCATCATTTAGTATAAAAAAGTGAGTCTGAAATCCAGGAGCAGAAATCAGAAAATGAAAAGGAAACGCCCTGTGGAAGAGTAACTGAGACACAGTCTCTCATTATCCTGAGGGAAATTATCTTATGCCAGGATCCTGCGAACCTATCAGTTGAACAACCTTTCAGATAGAAAATATTCCCTGGGTTTGAAACTACTGGGGGGGGGGGGGGGACACATTCCCAGGCCCCTGGTGGGTGCCTGAACGTGCGGAGAATACCAAACCCTCCCTAGGCACTATGTTTCTTTCTTATATGCACATGCCTATGATAGAGTTTAATTTATAAATAGGCAGGGTAAGAGAGGAACAGTAATTAATAATAAAATAGAACAAATTTAACAATATACTGTAATAAAAGTTACAGGAATGTGGTCTCTCTCTCTCTAAGTATCATATTGTCCTATACTCACCCTTCTTGTGATGATAGGAGATGACCAAATGCCTCCGTGATGAGATGAAGAGAGGTGAGTGTCATGAGGTCAGGCTACTCTTGACCTTCTGAACTTGCGACCTTACTTACATCGGAAGGAGGATCATCTGTTTCCGGTCCCTAGGCTGACCCGGTAACCGAAACTAGGGAGAACCACGGATAAGGAGGAACTACTGTATTCCCAACCATTGTCATTACCAAACTGAAGCAAAGGTTTAAAAAGCACAATCACGGGGCACCTGGGTGGCGCAGTCATTAAGCATCTGCCTTTGGCTCAGGGCGTGATCCCAGCGTTCTAGGATCGAGCCCCACATCAGGCTCTTCCACTGGGAGCTTGCTTCTTCCTCTCCCACTCCCCCTGCTTGTGTTCCCTCTCTCGCTGGCTGTCGCTGTCAAATAAATAAATAAAATCTTTAAAAAAAAATAAAAAAGCACAATCACAGTGCACCTGGGTGGCTCAATCCCTTAAAGAGTCAGATGACTCTTGTTTCCGGCTCAGGTCCTCATCTCTAGCTTGTGAGGTGGAGCCCAGCATTGGGTGTGGAGCTGGCCTGAGATTCTCTCTCTCTCCCTCCGCCCCTTGCCCCTTCTCCCTCCTTTTCTAAAATAAATAAATACATACATACATACATACAATCATAGGATGAAGAGGTCATTCACACCCATTAGGTTTCTCTACAAACAAAATAAAGGGAAAACCAGATTTGGGTGTAGATCCAGAAAAACAAATATTTCTCCTTTCAAGTCACCAGCTCCTTTCTTCTTCTTCCCCCGCACTCCTCCGCACCCCCCAAATAAACTACCTCATTTTTCTTAAGCTGGATATGATACCTAAAGCTTGATAACTGCTTCCTGACTCACAGGAAAACTGCAGAGTGATTATCTTATTTCCACGGGAGGGAAAATATGCACCCATCTCATACACCCCTTCAATACCACAGGGATACAAAGTTTTCTAGAAGTTCTGCAGAGATGGTCCCCTTGCTCTGAGCATTCTACACAGATAAGGTGCAGTGCAAAACCAGACAGAATTTATTCTCTCTCAGAGAAGAGTTTCCCACATTTCCAGCAAGGTGAGCTGTGTCAAAGAAAAGATCAGAGAAGAGGCCAAATACCCTTGACCTCATAGCAAAAAGGACCCTCCCGTAGATCTCCCTCAAAGAAAATACATTAGACTTGCCAACTTTCACCTACTCAAAAACATGCCAAAGGCATGGTTTTTACAACCAGTGAGTCAGTCAGAGAAAAGGGAAACCATTACATTCATAGCGATCGAGACACACCCAGATATTTTACCAGCAAGATTTTAAAAGAAAGCTAACAATTGCTCTATTTTCTCCATTTCAATGAATGTCTATATCAACTAAAGTTATCCAGGTCGTGCAACATAAAAATACAACGGCAGACTCACATGGTAGAGCATGTGATTCTTGATGTCAGGGTTGTAAGTTCGAGCCCCACACTGGGTGTAGAGATTACTTAAAAGTAAAATCTTTATGGGCGCCTGGCTGGCTCAGTTAGTGGAGCATTCAGCGCTTGATCGTGAGTTCAAGCCCCGCACTGGATGTAGAGATTGCTTCAATAAATGCACTTAAAAAAATATATATTTAAAAAAGGAAATACAAGGTCAGCTATGTGTATTTTTTCAATTTACATAAATATGAAGAGCAAACAGTGCATATGTATTTATTAGAGTCACTCAATAAAACACCATATTTAGCAAAGGTAGGTTGCCTTTACTGAGACATCCTAGAGCCCTGTTTTCAACAGTGGAGTTAACAATTCTTTGCCAAAGTCCAGCTGTGTGTGGGAAGGTTTGACACTAACCATTTTTTTTAAAAATTAAAAATAGAAGAATCTAAATACCAGCCTCAAAAATCATACTGTTCTCCCTAAGTCTGTCAGGGGTTTGTCAAGTGTGGTTGAAATTATAAATTCTTCCCTTGCTAAGTGTTTTTCCACAAACAATCGAAGGAGGATCGGAACACTGATTAACTATTGATGAAAGCAATAGCAAACTGACAACCGATTCCCAGGAACAGATGTTTGGTGGCCACCCCGCCTTTATCATGAAGATCATCTTACTTAGAATTACAATCAATGGCTACTTCTAAATAAAGGAACTGAAGTTATGCAAAAATTCTTAGGAAGTACCGGAGGAAGTGCAATACTCCAGACATATTTACATCATTTAAAAACAGAGGGGGAAAAAAAACAGGAAAAAAAAGTCCTTGACTAGGCTTCTGTGAGCTTTGGTAGGATACTAAAAGAAATGTTAGCTAATGCCTCCAAGTAATTTCTTATTATTTGTTTCACCCCTACCCAAAGCAAGGTAAGCAAACGATGGCTAAAAACAATTTCCGATCATAAATTTCATTTATCCCCCAAATCCATAAAATCAGAAAAGAGCAGAAGGAGAAATAGGCTTTACATAGAATGAACAGTCTAGTTACAGGTGTGATCAATTCCCCATCATGATCACCTTTCCCCACTAGATAATAGATTTTGGCTTGATATGGGTATGTTTAATGGAAATGCACTAACGGAGTCTCCAAATTCAGTTCAATACTTCAAGAAAGTTAACGAAGGGCCCCTCAAGTTTTCCCACCTGTAAATGCCTGTAAATGTAAAAAAATAAAATAAAATAAAATAAAATAATAATAATAATAAAAAAACCTGTAAACGTTTAATGGAAATGCATTAACGGAGTCTTCAAATTCAGTTCAATACTTCAAGAAAGTTAACGAAGAGCCCTCAAGTTTTCCCACCTGCAAATGCTTGGTACCCTATCCAGCCCCCGGTAGAGGAGGTACCCGGAGCAGCCCGTGGGGAACCCATTTAAACAAAGTGTCAATTATCTTATTTTCATCAAATAATCACATCAAGTCCTTGCCCAATCGGGAGTGGACTTTGGAAAAAACTATTATGAAAAGATGACTAGGGAGAAATGACCCATGTTTTTCTGGAGTTTTGTGTGCAAAAGACAAACCTAACAAGAACTAATGCAGCTAACAATGAGCACTCGCTATGGCTACACTTGGACGCAAATATTATCCCCATTTTACAGAAGAGAAAACAGAGGTTTCGGGAAAGTTAAGTAACTTGCCCCCCAAGAGCACAAGGAAAAATCTGAATCTCAGAGCAATAGAAACTTGGCCATACACCCTAAAACTTAGAGGAAATTTACATATTTTCAAAATCTCTACATGATGTGGGGGTTTTTTTTGGTTTGGGGTTTTCTTTATTTTTTGTAAATTTTGTTTGGGTTGTACGGCTGATAGAACTTTTGTATCAGTTCACTGACAGGACTATACATGTATCCCACTCAGTAGCTTATGAATTCCAAATTTTATATCTAGTTAGCAAGAATAATTACTTAAAATAGGAGCTCCAGATGGTATAAACATGCGCTATCCAATATGGTAGCCACTAGCCATATGTGACTTTTGAGCACTTAAAACGAGGCTAGGCCAAATGGAGAGGTACTGTTAGTACAAAATACATACAGGATTTTAAAAACCAAAGAATACAAAATATCTCGTTAATAATTTTTATTTGGATTACATGTTGGAATTATATTTTTCATATATTAAGTCAAACAAAATATATTACTAAAAATCATTTCACTTGTTTCTTTTTCCTTTCGTAATGTGGCTACTAGAAAATTTTAAATGACATACGCGGGCTCATACCTGTGGCTCGCATTATAGTTTTCTTGGGCAGCACTGGATAAACTGTTAAGAATACTCTTCGATGGTTATCTTCACCACATCAGTTACAAGATTCATCTGTGAGCCCAGGACATCGAAATTGCTAGTGAAGGCTTTGCTGACCTCAAAACTTAAGGATTTTAATCATTATTCAATCATTATTTCATTTAGTCAAATAATTATTTATTGAGCAACTGCTATGTCCCAGGCAAAATAATACAATGTATTATATTGTTTCACACGTTGGCCTGTCTCTAGGGAATTTCATAAGGAACCTTTCAATGTCCCAGCTACGATAGTTGATACTTTGGTAATACAGTTGTAACTATTAGTAGTAAAAACTAAATGGCACATTTGAAGTATATTTGAAGTATATTTAAAGTATGGCAAGAGACAGGAGTGCCAGTCACAATCCAAGGAATTAACTGGACGTGTGAGGTGGATTAACTCTTTTTGTTTGTTTTATTTTATTTCTTTTAAGTATTCACTACACCCAACTTGGGGCTCGAACTCCCAACCCCAAGATCAAGAGTTGCATGCTCTATTGACTGAGCCAGCCAGGCATCCCAGGTGAGCTAACTTCAGCAAAAATTGTATAATGTCAATTTCAACCTGAATCAGAGGATAAGGTAATTAGGCAAATATCTGCTAGACTTTACTACTAAAAACAATGAAAGTGACTAAATCTTGCAAAATCTAGTAGCGTAATCATATTTCTATGTGGCATCAGGCAATGCTTAAGAAAAATATATCAATCTCATGGTAAATCTGTAAAGAAACCACCACCGGGGCGCCTGGCTGGCTTGGTCGGTGGAACATGCAACTTTCGATCTGGATCTTGGGGTGGTGAGTTTGAGCCCCATGTTGCACATAGAGATTACTTTAATAAAAAAAAGGAAGGAAGGAAGGAAGGAAGGAAGGAAGGAAGGAAGGAAGGAAGGAAGGAAGGAAGGAAGGAAGGAAGGAAGGAAGGAAACCATTCCATAGGTTCTATATAACAACAAACACAAAATCATCAACCCAGTAACCACAGCGCTGCATGGTGCGCAATTTGCCTTTCCTTTGCCATTAGTTTAAGAATATTTGGTAAAATGTTCTAGCAATTTATTTTAACTCCTATGTGGCTTTACAACATAGCTGAGATTGTAGAGGAATGGTTTAGAGAAGACCTCGTCTCCCTGCAGGACAAAAACAATGCCTATGAGAAATGTCAAACTATTGGAAAGGATAATGTTCACCACCAGACCAGTCTACTCCGAGATTCCAGATTTTTTCTGCAGCTCCCCTATGTGTAAAAACACACTGTTTATATTTCCCCAAGAACATGATCTTGCAGTTCCCGTTCAGGCAAAGTCCCAGTAAATAAATACACTAGGGTTCTGCTTGAGTAAGAACCAAGCTCGTAAGTTCCAAATTGCATTTTATGGAAGATTTGAGCAGAAGACATTTGGTGTTTGATCTAGAAATCCCAGACCACTGTCATTTCAATATTGTCTGTGCAAAAGAAGAGAAAGCAAGCACAAGGTAGTATTTAATTAAGACGTCAAACCATTGCCTGGAATGACTCGCTTTTCTTGTTCTGCTAGATGAAGTCTCCTTGGTGGTATTATTAATACTGCAGCATAGCAAAGGAATTGCTACACTAAAAGGTGGTGTAAATCCAACTTCCAGATGCAATAAACTCATAAGAGACTAAGCCTCAGGGGCCCTAATTTCTTCTTTTGCAAATCAGATCTTGATGGTCTCACTTCCCTTCCAATAAAATTTTAAACACAAATCTTCAGGCCCTGAATTGCTTAACCAATGGGGAAATCCGACAGAGTACTCAAGTGTTGGAGTGTCTGTGAAGGTCAGAACTCTGCATGCTGGACAGAGGCCAAGTGCAGAGGAGGGAAGACATTGCCCCGCCCACAGAGTTTGCAACCCCTAGTCGTCCTAGGGCAGCTTTAACGTACCATCACAAACTCCATGGCTGAAAACAACAGAAGTTTATTCTCTCATGATTCAGGAGGTCAGATATCCAAAATCAAGGTGTCGACAGCACCGTGCTCCCTTTGGAGGCCCCAGAGGAGAATTCATTCCTTGTCTTCTGGCTTGTGGTGACTGCTGGCATTCCCTCAGCATGTGGCCAGGTCACTCCAATGTCTGCCACCACCTTCACAACACCTTCTGCTCTGCTCTGCGGGAACGATCTTCTTCTGCCTGTCTCCAATAAGGACACCTATGATTGGATTTAGGGCCACTCGGATAACCCAGGAAAATCTCCCAATGTCGAGATCCTTAACTTAATTGCACCTGCAAAGACCATTTTCCTTACATTTATAGTTTCCAGATATTGGGATCTCATCTCTTGCAGGGGATTAGGGGGTGGGGGAGAGCATTATCCAGCCAAAGCTACCCGGCCCCTGTGCAATCAAACTGAAATACCTGAAAACCTAAGCATAAGGAGGGGTGAAACTGTGAGGTATCAAAAAAAGTTTCCGCCTGAGTTCAGGGCATGTGGCACATTTTGCCTCACGAAGCTACTAGGATGGTTCTCCTGGGCCTGGACGAGGCTCTGCTCCTCTTCTCTCAGATGTTCTCAAATGATCCTATGAGCTTCGGAAGGTCCAACAGTCCTTATCATTCCAGATGCTCTTAATGGTCTCCGCTTACATCATCTTTATTTTCCTGTACACCTTCACATTTTTGCTCTACTCCGTTATGATCTCACCTAGTCTTTTTGTTTCTGTTTTTGTTGTTGCTGTCATGTCTGGGAGTCAGTCTTTTCAGAGCTCTAGCGAGCAACTCCCTTTTATATGACATGAGAGACACGGAAACCCTGCCCCGAATCATTGCACAACAGGACATGTCACCGGGCCTAAAATTCCTCACGTTTCTCTTTTGGACTAAAGCCCAAATTCAAAGCCCAAATTCAATTCAATTCAATGTGGTTTACACATCAAATTGTCAAGTTACTGAGTTTTCATAAAACGAACTTCAGTCGTTATTTCCAAAATGTATGTCTGTCAAAAGATTAATTCTGTGGAGTTTTGTTAATGAATATTCTGTGAGTTTTTTAAAAAATGAAACAAAACAAAAAACCCAGAGGGGATCACGATTCCACAGAAAGTTAAGTTCAAGAAGTTACTTTTTTTAAAAAAGCAAAATTTGAACTGCCAGACCTATCAGGACATTTAATGAGGGACATACACACCTGCTGTGTGAAGTTCCCCAAATGTATTTTACGCACAGACTCCTCTCTTCCTCTTAAGGAAGGAAGGTGGCAGGAGCCATGTCCAGTTTTGCTGAACTTTGTATCCCCAGCATCTAGTACAGTCCTGACCCATAATAGGTATTCAGTGATAATTAAATGAGGGTCTGCAAGGTGGGTGCTTGGTGCATGGATGGATGGAATAACACCTTGAGAGCCTCAACGGCTCTGGATGAACAAGAAAAGGAAAGAGGACAAAAGGAAGGATGGAATACAGCAAAGGGAGAGAAGGCGATCGAGAGGTTGGGAGCTGTAACAGCATCACATTTCCCCTACATGACAGCTTTGCTCAAGGCCAGTTCTGCTAGTGAGGTGATGCAAGAAAATATTTACAGATCCCTTATAACACATGTTTGTTGAAGAGGAAGTGCTATGGACTACATGTCTGTGTCTCCCCCAAAATTCATTCAAATTGACGTCCTAATCTTCAACGTGATGGTATCTGAAGGTAAGACCCTTGGGAGGTCATTGGGTTTGAATGAGGTCATGAGGACAGGGCCCCCATGATGACATTGGTGCCCTTAAAAGGGGATGGATGAAGAGACCAGAGCTCTCTCTCTCCGCCACGTGAGACTACAGCAAGAAGGCAGTGATCCGCACACCAGGAAGAGGGTCCACATCAGACGCTGAACCCGCCTACCCCTTGATATTGGACTTCCCAGCCTCCAGAATGGAGAGACAGAAACGTCTGGGGGCGCCTGGGTAGCGCAGTCGTTAAAGCGTCTGCCTTCGGCTCAGGGCATGATCCTGGCGTTCTGGGATTGAGTCCCACATCAGGCTCCTCCGCTGGGAGCCTGGTTCTTCCTCTCCCACTCCCCCTGCTGTGTTCCCTCTCTCGCTGGCTGTCTCTCTGTCACATAAATAAATAAAATCTTTAAAAAAAAAAGAAACGTCTGTTGTTTAAGCCACCTTGTCAGCACTGTTTTGTTGTATCAGCCCAAGCTGACTAAGAGGGGCGTCATGGCGCAGTGCTTGCATTCCGACACACGTGGGGCCAACCCCCAGCTCTACCGTTCACAGCTTCCGTTTCCTCACTTGTAAAAAGTGGAAAACAATGCCTACTTTATGGGGTTGTTGACAGGTTTAAAGATCATTTCCCTGAAGACCAGCATATAGGGATCTCTGAAGAGTTCCTTTAACTAAATACTTTTATATCCCAAGAGCTTTGCAAAGTACTTTAGATAAGCATATGACTTGAAAATATGACTTAATTGATGTATTAATTTCTATAATTAGTAGTTTCTTTCCTCTCTCCCTCCCTCCTCTTCTTTCCTTTCATCCCCTATTTATACTGGGTAAAATGTAGTCACATCATTTAAAATGCAAAAGATACAAAACAGTATACCATGAAAATTCTTCCTCCTTCTATATTGGACCAGGCATCCAGCTCCCCCACTCTCAAACTTCCAATCAACTAGCAACAGTGTTTCAGTCAACAACCGCTTGTAAATTACTCTCAGAATTAAAAATTCCTGGCCACCTGTGTGGTTGAGTTGGTTAAGTGTCCAACTCTTTATTTTGGCTCAGGTCATGATCTCAGGGTCGTTAGATCAAGCCCCACGTTGGGCATCAATGCCGTGCCCTGGAGAAAAGGGCAGACAAGATAACACCAAATAGAGAGTTCTGCTTTTGGAACTATATTGCATGACTTTTTTTTTTTTTTAAGCAACATGTCCAAGATTATTTCTTAGAACAGGAGGTAGAACCCGATCCAGGACCTGCGGAAATTGGCCAGCTCAAAGGACTGAGATATAAAGATGAGAACCAAGGACAAGCAATAATATCAGGGTAGGACCAAGCCCAATGAAGGTCAGTCACAAAACCACGAGGAACACCAAAGACCAGGACGTGCAAAGATAAACCATTTGAATCTGTACATCAAGGCCCTGAATTTGCTTCACGAAGTTGAATCAGTAGGTAAATAATGGCAAACTGATGCAGAGCCCAGAAGTCAGAAAAGAGCCTGGGGACCACAAGATGCTCGACACTCTACTCCCCTTTTCTGAGTGCCTGCATTGACTCCTACGTTCCAAAGGTGATCTAATAAGCCAGCCCTCGCCAAACTGTCCCTGGCTTTGGAATTCTGAGGTCACACCACAGAGCAATTACGTGGCGTTGTGGTGGGAGCTAGGTAGACAGAATGAGGGCTGGAAAGACAGGGTCACCACACGGAGCCAGAGAGCCAACCTTCAGGTGCTCTCAAGTTTCTAGACAACTCCTTTCTTCTACATCTTATTGTATCCCAATGAGGGGACATTAAAGGTTCTCAGTTTTTCACTCCAATAGCCCACTTCACTCCCTAGGGTTCACTTTCCAACCTAAACGGGAGCTGTGAAGATGTTAAGTCCAGTCCAAGATGAGCCTCAGAGACACAAAATGAAAGCACAAGGAGTGTAGGCAACGGACCTGCTGGTGTGCAGTACTGAGGGAGGTTCAAGTTCTCGTCTTCCTTCCACGGCAGTCTGGAAAAGCAGGAGCTCAGGTAGCCTCCCAAACCCACACCAGCACAATGCCACGTTCAAGCAGGGTATACCCAGACCCAGGAGAAAGGAGGCAAAGCCTGTGTAGCCAGGCCTCACTCTGCTCCAGGCTGTTAGAGAAGACATCCTATTCCCCCTAACGGAGTGGTAATATCCAGGGAGCCAGTAAGGCCCAATCCTGGGACGGGGAAGCAGGGCACAGAGGAGGTCGCGTGGGCCCCATGGAAAAGAAGTCTGCCGAGGGGCTCATCAAAATCCAGACCAGCTGAAAGCAGATAGCCCAGACTAGGGGACAGAGCCAGGACTTAAGAGCATGTCACTGCACAGAGTCCCCTTGCATACATATTGAGATGGAGATGGGGGTGGGGGAGAAGAACAGAGACAGGGAAAGGGAGAGACCTAAGCTCAGGGACAAAGCCAAGTGCAGCCACAGGGAGCTCTTCTAGGTACGGTTTTTGATTCAGTTACTATAAGCCTGTCCAAAGCTCTTCCTTGGACATCTGACTTGAAGAAGAAATGAGATGAACAGATGATCCAAAAACTGTTTTGGTTTTTTGTGGGGATTTTTTTGGTTTTTGTTTTTTGAGTTTTTTTCACTACAGAATGGGGATTCTAGTAACAGTGTTATGTATCATCTCTGGGACATTCATGACAAATAATGACATCATTCCATTAAAATCTAATAAATAAAACTCTCGAATGCTGCTACTCTCACCAACATGCTGGCTTCTCAGAGACTGCTTGTAAAACAATCTTTCGGGAATTTAAAAGCACCATCAGAGCAGACCGTCCTCCCTTTAAGCCTGATTCAATGTCTGGGTCTCAAAATATATGCACAGTATTTGCTGGATAAATTGTGTCAGGGAGCCTGGGGGACTCAGTCGGTTAGGCATCCACTCTTGAATTCAGCTCAGGTCATGATCTCAAGGTCATGGGATCAAGCCCAAGGTCGGCTCGGTGCTGAGCATGGAACCTGCTTAAGATTCTCTCTCTTCCTCTGCCCCTCCTCCCCTCTCTCCTTCTCTCCCTTCCTCTCCTCTTAAGAAGAAGAAAAAAAAAAAGAGTAAATCATGTCAATGTGAAACCAGAAAAATGATCTGGTTGCGTGGGATCTCTCCAGGGCATATTCTCTCTTCTCCTTGTTTACATTGCTGGTGTCTAATTAATTTACATTTACCTTCTTCTATTTACTAGTTTAGTTATTTGGGCTGAGCTGCAGTTTCTTCACCATGTAAACTGAGAATGCTACTAACACCTACTACATGGGATTCAAGACAGAATCAAATAAGAGAATGTATAAGATACTGGGGCACTTGGCCAGCTCAGTTGGTAGAGCCTGTGACTCCATCTCGGGGTTGTGAGTTCGAGCCCCACTTTGGGTGTACAGATTATTCAAATAAATAAATAAATAACTTTTTTTTTTTTAAGAGGATAGATAAAATACTCCTGCACAAATGTCCCGGGTTTCTGTAATGGTTATTCCTCCTCTGAGGGACAGAACACTAAACTATACATTTTAAGATGTATACGTCATACCCACTAAGTCTAATAACTAAGAAACTTACATTTCTCTTCGTGGCTTTCTCCATCTCCAGAATCAATTACCCAGTAGGAGAGAACTACTGGGATTGTTTGGACTCTTGTAAGTAGAGACTGCATAATTCAACATGTTAGTATGAAGACTACAGTTACAAAATTCTAGGTGTCATAGTTTATATTGGTACCTACTTTAAAGATTTGAAGAGAGAAAACAAAAAATAATTGTAAAAGCAGGAGTGTCACAGAAATCAATTTCAAACATAATTTATCTATAGCTTTGCCTAAGTCATCCAAATTATTTACTGATTCATTCAAATTAGTAATATTTTTGCTTTTCAGATTTTCAGGGACTTTCAAGCATGAATCACTTGACATTCCATCATTCCACTGAAATAACCATGGGGGCCTGCTTGCTGGGGATGCTGTAACAGAGGGCCGCATCAATATCCCACACAGACAGTGGGTTTACCTATCCCGACTGCATGTTAAAACTCACAGTTGAAATGGATTTTAAAAGAACTAATAAAAGAATAACGCAGACTATGAAAACACAGTCTTGGGTTTGTTTTGGTTTTTTTTTTTTTATTCCCATCCTGGCTCAGTGGCTGCCAAGTTGTCCAACACTTAACATAGTCTGAATATCTTTCTATATCTTAAGCCAAGGATTGGGTGGCTGTTAACTTACACTTAACCGAGATTATAAAAAACTGTTACTGCAATGCCAAAAAAAATTGCACGGTACTTCATAGGAAAGGAATGCAGGGGCTTAGCAACTGCCCACAGAGTCACTCACCAAGGCTGTGCCTGTTTTATGATTCGTCTGGACAGGTTAATTTTCAGAAATTCTTGCTGTGCTAGGCAGAGACTAACCTGAATTGCCACGGAATGCATTATTTCTGTTTGAGTTTGAAGCGACCTTTTCAGTCGTAATTGTCAGATAAGCACAACACTTGGCTCTGCTTTGTATGTTTATACCAATAATACGTCCTTAGCCCGGAGCACGGACCTATGGCTGAGTGTCATGGTCACCGACACAGAAGCAGATCCCCCCACAGTTTTATTCTGACACTGGGCACCGATATACGTCATAAGCCTCTTCTCGGGGCCCCGGTGTTTGTGGATCAGCCCACACCTCTTAGAATAATCCCAGGCCCCTTTTTAGTGACTAGGTTTTGTCATGGGCTTCTGTCGTTGCCCTGGGAAATCTCTGACTTTTTCCGAAGTTTCCCTCATTCTTAAAAAGACATAAAAAGCCGGGATGTGGAGAAACTGGAACTCTGATACCTTGCTGGTTAACCCTCAAACATGTCAAACGATACCCCTTATTTTGTAAGACAGTTTGGCAGTTCCCTAAAAAGTTGAATATAAATTTGCCATACACTGCAGCAAGTCAAGTCCTACCTATCTTCCCAAGAGAAATGAAAACGTGTGTCCCGCGAAACCTTACACATAAATGTGCACAGCAGCATTATTTGTGATAGCTCGGAAGTTGAAACCACCCGCAGGTCCATCACTTGCTGAACAGAAAAACCAATGTGGAAATCCATACAGTGGAACAGTACTCAGCGATAAAAAGAAACAGGCAACAATACAGACAGACCTCAAAAACTTTATGGTAAGCAAGGGGCGCCTGGGTGGCTCAGTCATTCAGCATCTGACTCATGAGCTTAGGGTCCTGGGATCAAGCCCTGCTTCAGGCTCTGTGCTCAGCAGTGGGGAGTCTGCTTGAGGAATCTCTCTCCCTCTCCCTCTTCTACTCCCCCAGCTCCCTTGCCCACTCTCTACAATAAATAAATAAATAAATAAATAAATAAATAAATAAATAAATAAATCTTAAAAAAAAAAAAAAACTTTATGGTAAGCGAAAGCCAAACAAAAGGACTACGAATTGTGTAATTCCATTTAAGTATGCAATGTCCAGAAAAGGCCTCTATTGAGACAGCAAGTGGGTGGGAACAGAAATTGGCTGCACACGGGCACAGAGACATTTCAGGCATGATATCAAGTTCTAAAAATGGGGTGTGTGTGTGTGGTGTGTGTGTGTGTGTGTACATATGTCTTAGGTTCCCAATTGTGGACATGATCCTTGATGCTACAGTAGTTCAGAACCAAAGGGGGAAAGTCAGCTAACCAGGAAACAGAGCATTGCTGAGCTGCTAAATTTGCTAAGTTAGCCAGTCCTGCAATAACCCTACTCTAAATTTCTTTAACGTGAAACCAAAAAGTAAAATACAATAAAAATCCTTACTTTTTAAAGCCACTTTTGGCTAAGTATTTTCTTACTTGAAATCAAAGAGTCCTGATTGTTACAGACTAGAGACAGTCACCAGATCCTCTTCCATGGTCTAGGATTCACATAGACATTTAATTTTGAAAGATGAGTAACGTTTGAAAATATACATGCTACAGACTGAACACTTGTATCCCCACTCCCACCAAAAAAATTCCTATGTTGAAACCTAATCTCCAATGTGATGATATTTGGAGATGCGGCCTGTGGATGGTGACTAGGTCATGTGAGTGGCACTCTCATGAATGGGATTAGTGTTCTTAGAAAAGAGATCCCAAGGGGATCCCTTGCCCCTCCCACCATGTGAGGGCACAGCAAAAATATAGCCATTTATGAACCTGGAAGCCAGCCCTCCCCGGACACTGAATCTGCTCATGCCTTTACCTTGGACCCCCCCAGCCTCCGGGACTACAGAAATAAGTTTCTGTTGTTGATAAGCCACCCAGTCCGTGGTACTTGGCTATAGCAGCCAGAACAGACTAAGTGCATTTGTGGTGAGCTACATATGTCCAGGCATTTCTAACTAGCTTGTGTAGAACTATCTTGCATGGCATAAGGCACATTGAAGATGGCACTGAGGGTCACGTGGCTGGCTGGGTGAGTAGAATGTGCAGCTCTTGATCTCAGGGTCATGAGTTCAAGCCCCACGCTGGGTGTAGAGATTGCTTAAACAAATTAACTTAAAAAAAAAAAAAAAGATGGTACCTAATAGTTGTTTTATTAAAACCATATTTCAGTTCAAGCTTGAATGAGCCCTTGCTATCACGCCACCCTACCCCCCAACCACTCTCCTTCATGTCAGCATGAATCAAATAGCGTAAGCATCCCAAACGCATTCCAGTTGTCATCCCATATGTCACCCCTCCGTGTTTTCGCACATCATATTTCCCAAGCCTAGAATGTTCTTCCCCTTTGACCGGATGCTAAAATGCTATGCATCTTTTAAATCCCAACTGGAGAAAGTCTTCTCTGACCCCCAAAGATGATCACTTCCTCTCTGATTTAATTCAATACTCAGTACCTACTGCTATTTCCACCTCTGTCAGAGTATAGTGGAATTTGTTTTACTATTACTATCTCCCCTACTGTGAATGGCAAAGGGTTTGCAGTTCAAAGATAGCTCTATCACATATTTGGGTGACTTTGGACAAATCACTTTACTTCCGAGTCCCGATATTTTCTTCTGTAAGAGAAACACAGACATTACCTTCCCACCTCCCTCAGGCTGCTGTGAGACTTCACAAAGATGACCTATATGAAAGCATTTTATCAACTATAAAGTTCTGACAAATTCTCGTTGGAACAGAGGAGATGTTTTAAGTTATGTAACCGACCACACAAATAGGGAAAAAGATGTGACCTCTCACCATTTACCGAAACTGCTCCAGCCAAGACTACCAATGAGCAAGGACTTCCCAAATGCCAAAGTCGAAGCCCTATTCTCAACTTTCATCTTGCGCAATCCGTTGGCAGCACTTAACACGGACGATCTTGCCTTCCTGCTGCTTTCTTCACTGGGCTTCCACCCAGCGGCGGCCCCTTCTCCCTCTGCTTTACTCAACCCTTCCTTTTTTTCCCACTCCTAAATCTGGACGGCTCAGTATCTAGACCTCTTTTCTTCCTGTATTTACTCTCCTGGTGATCTCTCATCCAGTATTGTGGCTTTATATGGCATGGCATGCTTTCCACCTCGCAAATTTGCTCTCTAGATCCCTTCCCTGAAAACCAGACTTGTGTCTCAAACTGCCTAGATGCTCAAAACGTGTCTTCATGGGTCCAAACTAAGTTCCTGGTCTCCCTGACCCCAAGCCCACACTTCGTCTCAGCTCATGAGCGTTTGGTCCATTCACGTGCTCAAGTCAAAAATCTCAGAATCATGCTTGACTCCTCTCTTTCTCTCATACTTCCTATCCAAGCCACCAGACAATCCTCCGACCAAAATATCTTCGGAATTCCACCTCTTCTCACTATACCTGCGTGCTACTTGTACCAAGCAGACATCACCTCTTAATACCTGAAAAACTTCCTAAATAGTCTGTCTCCCTGTTTCTGCCCTTTGCCCTGCCTTGGGTCTCCATTCATCCGAGTCATCCCACTGCAACATTAGTTATAGCAGGTCAATCATTGTTTAAAACCCCTCAGTGGTATCTCATCCCCATGGCCAACCCACTGGAAACGGCAACTTCCCCTCCCCCACTCCCTATCTCTCTTCTCTGGTTTAGTTTTCTCAACAATAAGTCACCACCTTTTAACATCTGTCTTATTGTCACGGCTACAAGATCCAAGAGTGCAGGATTTTTATTTCTTGTATCCTCAGGGCTTAGAACAATGCCTGGCACATAGAAGGGACTAAATAAGTATTACTTAAAAGAATGAATTCGTTAAGAACGGATGGCCAAAGTAGGTTTCATAGGTTCATGATAAATATATTTTTAAACACCTGTATCTTCAACACTAATGAGCAGAAATACCATCAAAGTTCTTAGAAATGGCTGGCATTTAAAAATCAGCCAATGTGAGGCCATAAAGAAGAAACCAAAGTAAAATTTGGGAGCACCTAATACACCTAAAGAAAGTCATAGCAAATAAGTAAGAAGAAACAGTACTCAAAATACAACAAAATCTGCAGGCAATCACCTCCTAGACTTATTACAAAGTTCCAAGCTAAATAAGTGCTTTACTTATAAGATGTCTGGTATGTATTGTGTTCATCATTTTTAGAAGGCAGAGCTAAATGTTTAGATTTTCTTACTACGCAAGTTTATTGTGAACACCTTGGTATATTACTCTGGTTTCAATAATTGGAACTAGTCCACATCAATGGTCTCAAATACCAAGACTATAAAGTTTGATACTTCTCATAAAGTTATTAAGTATATTTGGCTATAATTTAAGAATTAACATCATATAGAAAATATAGAGGAATTTATCATTTTAGACTCTGTCATTACAAGGTGCATATTAGTAGTTGCCGTACTAATGATATATAATCTGCTGATTCAAATCAATGTTGTCCACGAACAAAACGTTTTGGATACAACTCAAAAAAAAAAATTCCCATCTTACTATCAATTTATTCTACTTTTCCCCTTATTATTATCATTTCTAGGCAACTAGAATTACAAATGAGAGGAAGCATACTTTAATATTGCCATCAGAGGGGCGCCTGGGTGGCACAGCGGTTAAAGCGTCTGCCTTCGGCTCAGGGCGTGATACCGGCGTTCCGGGATCGAGCCCCACGTCAGGCTCCTCCTCTATGAGCCTGCTTCTTCCTCTCCCATTCCCCCTGCTTGTGTTCCCTCTCTCGCTGGCTGTCTCTATCTCTGTCAAATAAATAAATAAAATCTTTAAAAAAAAATAAAAAAATAAAAATAATAAAATAATAAAAAAAAATATAGCCATCAGAAAGTTCCTAAGGGTAAATGAATATAATCTTCCTCAAACTAAATCGTCACTCGGAACAAGCAATATGTCTCGCTAAATCACAGATCTAGAAAATGAAGATCCAGGACTTTAAACTTTATTACACAATATATGCTATTCTTGAAAGTGTTGTTTATACTGAGTTTTTTTATTTAAGTAAGGACCATTCTATAAAAACTAATATCAGAAAATGTGCTAGAGTTCTTAATGTCCTCATCAAGAAACCACTGGACCATCATTTTATATTATAGCTGAAAAGTGAATGAACGACAATATTAAAACTATATCTAAGTCTACTTATCATGGTTAGCATTGAAAATAGAGAACTTGAGTAAATCAATTCTAGCCACTTGCTACTACCTCAATTTACAGAAAGTTGTGTAAGGAAATGGAAGGACCACATACTCCCAAGTTGAAGCCATAACCTTTAGCAATATGCTTACACATATATGACTTATAAAGAAATGTTTGTTGAAGTGGATTAATCCACACTTAACTGGATAAAAGAAGTGAATAGAACATATTTTTAGAGAAAAAAATATGTGAATACATAAAAACTTCTATCCAACTGGACTGAATATTTCAGTGAATATTTTTGGTTAATGTGGCTTGAAACTTGTAAGACAGTCCACAAAGAAAGTTGGAAGTATCAAGACATCACTAATTCATTGTAAAAGGTAATAATAGTACCTCTTATTATATGTTACAGATCTTTATCCCTTTATTAAGTTTTTCCTTACATATATGCTTTTAAAAAATATACTCCCCATAATGACCCCATGGGATAAGTAGTATGATCCCCACTTACAAGTGAGAAAACTGAGACTCAAGGAAATCAGTATCCTGGCCAGTGTATCACAGTGAGTAGTTGCCTGGGCTGGGATTCAAACTCAGGTCTGTTTCATTCCAAGCCCATGTCTGAGCCTCACGCTGGTGGCCATTAGAACAAATTCAAACACACTCAGTTCAGACATTTGTAGGTGAAACACCTTCTGGGAAATAACACTGTACTCTCTCTACCCCCCAAAAAACACTCCAGCGTTTAACTATTGTTGAAAACATTTGAGGAAATCTGGCATTTCCATATTGCACACTTTGCTGAAAGTATACTTTACAAAAAATTTAAAACATATTTCCTGAACTAATACTCCCTGAGCTAAGCATTCATATGAAATAATTATTATTAATATATGAAGTTTTCCATGTCACTATGTCTATTCTTCCACAATTTAAAAACAAACTTCACAAGAGAGGATGTGCCTCAATTACAAGAGCAATCAACAAAGCCAAAAGATTTCTTAAAATTTCTTTAACCTAACCTTCATTTCGTAAACAATAAATTAAAGTCCGGGAACGTTAAGTAGTTTGCTCAAGTTTATACAACTAGAAAGAAGCAAATCACGATATTTTTTTTTTACCTACAGCAGGATAAAAATATTTCCAATTCCCAATTATCATCTTTGACCAGACCTTAACATTTCCCAATACCGTAATATATCAATGATATTCCCTATCGGTAGGATCTGAAACCACCTTGAACTGGAATCATTTTTGAGGATCAAATCCAACAACTTAAATCATTTCAATTCAACCTATTTTAAACAAAGGAAACTCTCACTTTCCATGGCAAACAACTGCTAGACAAAGAAAGTAAATGCTGTATCAAAATACTTTTTATATTACCGGCAGTATTTATGTGAACTTTTAACTGCTTCCTCACAGAGATTAACAAAAATGAATTGTAAGGACTTAAAAGAGGGACTATAAGACTCTTAATGAACACCATAAAAACTTGATGTATACTATAAAGATTAAATAGATTTACAGCCTCTGTTGTTACACATAGTCAAATTTTCCTTCTGATAGAACTTGTTGTACTTTCTAGTGACTCCCATTATTAGGAATTCATTTATTTCTGGACACTTTTGGATTTTGTTTATCAGAATGAAATATCAAAAGTGAAAAAAAATAATGCAAACCACAAAAGTTCTGCAAATATATAAACATCCACTGCCAGATTTAAAAACAAAATGAATCAGAAATAAAATAGGACATGTGCTCATTGGACCCATCATTGTTCTATAACTTTCCTTAGTGACTTTATAACCCCCATTCATTATGTGCGCTAATGTTGAGGGACGCAGTATCAAATTAGTAGAGTTTCATCAGAAGTACCCGAATCCTCACTCCAAACGAAAATGAACCTACAAAAACCGGTTCAAAACAAGGAAATCCAACATCATAAATCACTTTGATCAGGCAACAGCTAGACAATTCTCAAATGGCATAAGCACCAGCCCCAAAATGAATGCTTGTAGAGTATTGGAAAAGAAACATACCTTCTTTGAGGTAGAGAATTCCCAGTAACCAAATTGTAGTAATCCACATAGGAAAGGCATCATCAAGAATCCCAACATCCTAATGTTTAAGTAACTCCAAATGAAGAAGTTTGAAAACTTTCCATCCAAGAAGGACTTGATGCTGTTTTGGTAGTTCCATAATGTTCATTGATAGGAAGATCCAGTAAGAACAATGCAGTATGGAGGTCACTGCCTGCATGATGCTTTCTAGATGCTGATAATAATAATTGCACCTATACAATTGAAATTAATTAATGTTAGCTTCCAGGTTATTTTACACACTCAGTTTCTTGAAAAAAAAAAAAAAAGTGACCGCAGCCATAATAGATTTCATATACATAGTTCTGGCAATTGAATCATTTCTAGATGCAAGTTTTAAATAATGGATATTCTATACAATACTATACAAAATCATAACTTTAAGAAGTTAACATAGACCGTGTTTGGGTGTTTCCTCCAATGATTAGCAGCCTATTCAGTTTGATACTTCATTTGTCATGTCAAATTGAAAAGGCGGGTGACCAAGTCCACGGGTGTGAGGAAAGCCTCTAGCTCAGGGGTGGGGACAGGAGAGGAAAGTGGAGAAGGTGATAAATTACCTTGGTATTTGGAAGGATCCATAAAACATACCTGAAGGACCCAAATTTGCATTGTTGAATGCAAGAAGCCACTCCTAATATTGGAGCCCATGATAACAGCTAGAAACAACTACATTTGCCCACTTTCAACAAACTCCCAACTTCGTCCCTAAATGTCTATTCACCAAGTGATCGGACAGATAAACAACTTTTGTGGGAAAGTGGGAAAGCACTGAGAGAAATTTCATAGTCAGTGGACATGTTTACTAGTGGTGGAGTGGTCGAGCTTGAGCAAGAACCAACCTAGGAAGCCTGCAAAGTGAAGCTACTTGGGAGAGCAGTTTCAGGAGTCTCCCTCTGCTTATAAATCAGGAGGGAATCGGGCTGCCTCACCACTCCAAGAAGCAGCCACAGCCACCCCCCTTTTGGGCGGGCGTGGCAGATAGAAACAAAAGGTTAAAACACAAAAGGCGGGGCGGGCTGCTGGGTCTGAGGACCTTCTGGGGCTCTCGTTCCCGTTTCTGTTCAAACACAATGAAATGGAGGTGGCGGGAGGGGGGTTCAGTGAGAGAGGTGAGAGTGGATCTCAAGGATTGCATAGGCTATTCTGGGTGGGTCACGAAACTGCAAGGGGCGGTCAGGATGACCGACTCTTTAACTAGTGGTCCAGGCCCCATCCCTCCATCCCTGCATCTCTGACAGTCCGGAACCTGTGGCTTCCTCCACCCTACCCCAGCCCCAAAGAAAACTTTCTGAACTCTTACCTGTTTGCTCTAACCCCCTTGACCACAAACTCAAGAGTCCACTGCCCTGCAACCCAAACGTCTTCTGCGTTCTATTGTTGCGGCTTTGGTATTGTGCGTTGCTTCTGCAGAGCGCTCTGCAGACAATTAAGTTATAAAACCCCCACCTCCAGATCTCTTTCTTTTGCGTGACCAAAGTCAGGGCGGGGTGGGGGTGAGACTGGACTTGTCCCCAACCATTTCAGCAAGTTTCCTCCCGTTATAGGCGCAGCCGGGAAGAAAGCGAGGCAATGCCCCCTGAGATACCCTTGCCCCCAACACCACCACCACCCCAACTCCTCCTGTAATAAGGCACTTGAGAGCAATGCCTTGTCTGGCTGTTGCCTATTAAAAACCAACAAATAAAACAATCTGTGCAAGTTCGTTAAAGAACAAAAGAGAAGGAAACAGGGAAAGGAGGTACAACTTACCAGCCAAACTTCGCCACCGGACTACGCCTCCCTCCTCCGAAGGGCGGGGAGCCGGGACCTTAAGGGGGAGAGAGGTAAACAAGACAACAATTTCCACTCACCTCGTCCCCACCTCGTCGCACTTTTAAGGGACGTTTCCCTTGCTGCAGTCTGCGAGGCGCTCGGACACTTTCTTGTGGCCTGACAGCGGAGAAAGTCGCGGCGCCAAAGTTGCGAGAGGGAGATACCCGGGCGTCCGGGGGAGAGGGGAGGAGAGAGTTCATCAGAGTTCCCCCTTTTGTTCCAAGTCCCGGAGCAGACAAAGAGGCGGCGAGCGGCGGCAGGTTTCTCCCTCTCACCCCTTCTTCCTCTCTCCCTCCCCTCCCCTCCCCGCCCCCTCCCTCTCCCCGCATCTCCCGCCCGGCTGGGGAACCTCTGAGGCGGCCCGGGCGGCTCAGTCCCCAGTTCAACGCAACTCTGCCCCGACCCTCTCCTCCCGCGACCTCGCTCGAAACTTTCCCCAGGAGATGCCCGTCCTGGTCCCCCTCCTGCCCGCCACCCTTTTATCCCCCGCCTCCCCAACGCACACGAGTCTACGGGGGGGAATCTCCAAAATCATTGTTTCCGGGAGACGCACCTCTTTGTTTGCACTTTCCCTGCCAATCAATGTGAACAATCCACTTTGGCATCGAGTTTCTGTCAGTTTCCCATCATCCGGGGAGACGCTATGCAAAGGGTAGGGGGTCAACCCCATAAGATAAATGCATTTACGCAATCAGAGGTGGGGCGCACCCTAGGCTCTCCATCCTCTTTCCTACACTCAGATTCACCGTCCTCCACCGACACACCAAAACAATTCAAAGGGGGTTCCTAGGGTTTTTAAAAAAGCGCTCCCCCCCCCCCCCGCCAACCCCCAGCGCTGTCCCTTAGGAGAGCACTCTTCTAATCCGCAGGACAAAGCCCGCTCGGGGTCCAACCGGAGCCTCCACCCCTCGGGGCTACCTGTTGCTGCAGGCGCTGCACAACTCGGTCCAGGGACTCCGAGGGCGGGTTCCCACCTTGAGCATCGCGCCCACCTCTCAGCCCCCGAACTTCCCTAACCTCAAACCGCGACGGCTACGCGCTCTGGACGACCGTGCTCCCTTAGACCCTGGAGCCCAGCGCTCCTCACCCGCTCCCTTCCCTCCACCACAGCCTTCCTCACCCCGAAGGTCTGACTCGGGGTCCCTCGCAGCCTCCTCATCTTCTACCCCCCGGCGCGGCTTGTGCCGTCCTAGCATCCCCTGTTTCCGTCCCCTCACCCGCTGCCTTGCCCGGGCCAAATCAGGTGTCTCGGACCCGGAACCATTCCAGACCCTTCCCCAGGCCCTTTACCAGGCGTTCCCCGACCTCCAGAATCGGAAATCCCATCCTCACCTCGCCTCATCCCTAGAGCTTCATCCCTACTACGGGCCACCGCACTGGCTCTCTGAAGGACTCCGAGCAGCGCTCATTTTTCTCCTAGATTTAACTAGAATTGAAGAGGAGGAGAGCCGGGAAGTGGGGGAAATGGAGAAAATGGGGGGCCGCGTGGGGAGGCAGCTTCTAGGGCGAAGGAACAAAACCCAAACATTCCAAAGCAAACACCCACCCTTTGGGAGGTATCCGGCCCATCGCGCACCTTCTCCTCCACCCTCTTTCTTCCCCCACCCCAGACTTTGGCTCTTGGCGGGTAGGTGAAGTTTGGGGTAGGGAAGGAGGCTTGAGGACTTAGAAGAAGCACCGTCGCGGTTGGGTTGGGGGTGAGGGGCGGCCCGAAGGAGGAGGTCGGGAGCAAAGAGCCCCTGCAGGGTCCGTAATGTCGCGGCTGGCGGTCCCAGCGCTCGCCCGGCGACTCCTTGCCAGGTCTTTCCCCCAGAGCAGAACAAAGACGCCGCGAGGAGCGCTTGTCCTCGCCTCCCGGCGTCCGCACCCCGCCCTGTGCTTCGCTTGCACGAGCCCACGCCGCTCTCGGAAACTTTGCAACAACTTCCCCCAGAGTTAGCGCGCGCGGCGCGGGGAACACAAGAAGATACGGGGACCACCGCCTCAGGGGACCAGAGGTGCCCTCTTCGTCGTCCCCTCCCGGACGAGGGACCGCGTTCCTCGCGCCGGCGGTCCCAGCCCGCGCGCCGGGCTGCCCACGGTGCCAGGGCGGCAGGAGCACGCGCTTCCCCCCTACCTCCCCCCACCCCCACCCCCACCCCCGCTGCCTTAAGAGAACGAAACGAGTTTCTCTGGTGGGGACGCGGCCGGTGCAGTGCTGGGCAGCGGGGGCCGGAGGAAGGCGGTGGCACCCCGAGAAGCGGGTGCCGGGAAGGCGAGGGCGGCGGCCGGGGCTGCTGCGGGAGGACGAGCGCGCGCCGGCGAGCGCGAGTGTGGGTGCCTGCGCGCCCCGTCCCGCCCGGCCGAGCCCTCGAGCAGCCGCGACGCCGCAGAGGCAGGACCCGGGCCGGCCCGCGCCGACGTCTGGGCGCTCGGGCCTCCTCACCTGCGGGCAGGCGGGACACCTGTACGGGCCCCTCACCCAGCCCGGCATCTCGGGGGCCAGGCGCTCGCCCGCGGCTAAAGCTCGGAAGCCTCGTCTTAGGTCGGGAATCCCGAACGCACCGCAACCGACCACAAAGAGAAAACAGCCCCCACCCACCCCCGTCTGGCACATTTTCCTCTTTGTTTAATTATGATGACTTCCAGAATTCTCCTTTTAGGAGAAGTCTACCCTCCCCCCAAGACAAACCCTTTTTGGTATCATCAGGGATCTGCTTGGAAAATAATGAGAAGTTGGTACTTCGAGACAATTCTCTTCTGCCGCCTTTCAAAAAATACTTGTTACAGGGTAAATCAAGGAAGATGTTCTCTAACTTCTAAGTAACAGCCAACCCCCCACTTGCTGTTAGAGTGTACTAATTGAACCTATTAAGACATTGCCAATCCTTTGAAAATACCTGTTTGTTTCTCTCTTTTCTCAACGACTGAGGAGTAAGGGCCATTTGCTAGGTGAAAAGTCAGTATGGCCTTAAGAAGGCCTTCTCCATGCTTTATGCAACACTCCTGCCAGCTGTTTGAGGTCTCTCTCTCTCCCAACCTGCTTATGAACAAAGTGATTTCGGGGTGCCTGGGTAGCTGAGTTGGTTAAGGAGCCGACTCGATTTCTGGCTCTGGTCACCATCTCACGGTCCTAGGATCGAGCCCCTCCAGGGATTCTGCTTGAGGATTTTCTCTCTCCCTTGCTCTCTGCCCCTCCCCCATCCTCCAAAATAAGTAAATAAATCTTTTTGTTGTTGTAGTTTAAGATTTTATTTATTTGAATAATGAATCATGGAACATTGCATCAAAACCTGGGTATGTACTGTATGGTGACTAATATAACAAAATAAAAATTACCAAAAAAAAAGATTTTATTTATTTGAGAGAGACAGAGAGAGAGCACCAGGGAGAGCAATGAGCTGAGGGGAAGGGCAGAGGGAGAGGGAGAAGCAGACTCCCTGCTAAGCAGGGAGCTGGGCGGGGTTCTGCCCCAGGACCCAAGATCATGACCTGAGGGGAAGGCAGACTCTTAACGGACTGAGCCACCCAGGTGCCCCAATATTTTTTTTAAGTGAATTCTCCAGAGATTCTTGCTCCTTAATAGGTCAAATCTCCCCCATCTCTGTAATAAGACCCACACCTGGGCCACACTGTGTTTGACCTAGCCACTGCCAACTTTTAAAAAGACGCCATCTTTTCTCACAGGCCACCACATTTTTAATACTTTTTTAGGTTAATTAGCATCTCGGGTCAAAAGTGGATGTCTCTGCAAATGGGCTTAGAAACCCAAGTATCCTCTCGACTGGCAGTGTTGGAGCTCCATTTGGGGCCACACCCTTATGTCACCAGCTTCCTACTAGCAGACCAACGACATCTTACTACAATTCTTTGCCCTCTCAGCTTCTCTGTTCAAAGGCTTCCTCTGGCACCAGACCCCACTTTGCCAGTGCAGAGGGGCAGGCCAGAAGTGCCAGGCACTTAATAGTCCTCAGAGTAGCCCTCAGGGAATCGGGGAGTCCATATAAAAATAACCCAGCATGGAGGCAGGACTATAGTTGGTTGTAGTCTACGCTGTCTCCCAGAGGTCCCCAACTTTGAAACTTCAGTTGCCCACAGAAGCAACCCACTCTTTAAGGAAACCTATGTTGGCTTCCTTCCTTCCTTCAGTTTCTCTCCCTACAAGTACTTTCTGAGATCATGGCCCAAATAAACTACAGTACATGTCTTTGCATCCTGGTCTCAAGGTCAGCATCTGGAAGAACTCAACCTAACCTCTCCTATATGTGCTTTCCAAAAGGAGGAATCTGTTCTTTTTGGAGAGTGAATCTACAAGATCAGGTTTTCCCTGGAATAGAAGTGATATCAGTAATGAAAAATGTTTGTTAATTTAGTTCATTTTTTATGTAATAGCTTAAAATTAGATATTCTACTGAAGATAAAATAGAAGCAGCAATATGGAGAATTGTATCTCATGTGTGAAATGTTTGTACATAGATTCATAAGAAAAGTTCCTTAAGCCCAATGCCAGTGGACAGCAATACAGTAGGAAAAACTGTTAGAATTACTTAAAAAATAATAATTAGAAGTAACATGGAGGGTTTTAGCTGAGCCTCTGATAATGGTGAAGGAGGATGAAACACATAATATATTATGTCTTAGTGTGACCTAGTCAGTAATATGTCCAGTGAGAGATCCTACGGAATTTTTCAGCAAACTTCTTACAGCATAAATTGGCCAACTACTGCAACACATTTTATAAAAATTCTATATTAAACCCTATTTTCCTCTTAGCCACCATTCTGAATAAGTCATCAAGTGTCCACATAATTATAAGGTCCAAGGCCATTCCTTAACCAACAACTTTCCTCTTCTTAGGTGTTTTTCACCTCTATCTTTCTTTTCTTTTTTTTTTCTTTCTCTTCTTTTTTTTTTTAAGTAAGCTCTAAGACCAATGTGGGGGTGAACTCACAACCCTGAAATCAGGAGTCGCATGCTCTACCAACTGAGCCATCCAGGCATCCCTCCTGGCTATTTTTCTTAAGATTTCACCATGGTCGTCCTTAAATGCTGTTCACCAAAATTTTTGTTAGCCTCTCTCTGGGCAAAGGTAGGAATGAAATTTCCTACTCTGCTTGAATCAGGTGTGGCCATGTGATTGGTTCTGGCCAATGACCTGTGAGCAGAAATTATATGCCTCTCTTCCAGGTTGAAGTTTTAACAGCCAGGGTGCGATGGCAGGTGATCCTTTTCCATTGCTTCAGTGCTGGATAGGATTGCTGATGGAGTCTGGGTACCAGAGGGAGCCCCTCAGCCCCTCAGTAGTCATTTTGCGTGAGCAAAACAGAACCCTCTCCTCCTAAGCCCCTGAGATGTTAAGGTTGCCTGTAATCACAGCATAGCCAGACTCATTACCACTTGTGAAGATACGCAGTCAATGATCTTTGCAAAATTACACTGCTGCTTGCTTTATGGGTTTTAGATCTTGGGAAGTTTATACAGTAGCTCACGTGAACCTCCCATAGTATTTTCTAGCTGGACCTCCAGTTTAATGGCGCTGTCTTGGGTAAATTATTTTCTTTATGAAAGGTTAGCGTATCTTTTTTGTTAAAAAAGGAAAAAAGGGGGCTCCTGGGTGGCTCAGTTGGTTAAGCGACTGCCTTTGGCTCAGGTCATGATCCTGGAGTCCTAGGATCGAGTCCCGCATCAGGCTCCCTGCTCAGTGGGGAGTCTGCTTCTCCCTCTGACCCTCCCTTCTCTCATGTTCTCTCTCTCTCATTCTCTCTCTTTCAAATAAATAAAGAAAATCTTTAAAAAAAAAAAAAAAGGAAAAAAAGCCTACCAACAAATCACTAAGAATGGGATAAGATTTTGTGGAGTCTGATACCCTTCATTTTTGCATCTGCCCTCAGAGTTACCTCCCCCTAATCTTTGTCGTTGGCTTACCAGCCTTCAGGGACTGGTTAACCAGTACTGTAAACTCATTGAGTCTTTATCATATTACGTTTTAAACTAAATTTCTTTGGACAAGCCACGTCCCCTTCAGTGAAGTTTTATTGATTTTATTTACCTAATAAAACTGAGAAGTCATCACCCACTTCATGGGGTTGTTACAAGGATTAAATGAGATAGTAATTTAAAGCCCTTAATTTAGGGCCTACACATAATAATGGCTACTATTCAAGTTCAAGTACTTCATAGTTTGCCCAACTATGGTCAAAAAGGACACTCACTTGTTCTGAAATGTTTTTCCTCTTCTTAATATCCAAGCAATAATCACTATATTGCAAAATGTTTTTAAGACTCACAGCCCATCTTCCTCCTTCACCAAAAGACATCTAAAAAATTAAAATCCTATTTTATTTCTTTTTTTTTAACTTTTTAAAAGAATTTTGAGTAAACACCATGCAACACATGGGGTTTGAACTCATCACCCCGAGATCGGGAGTCACATACTGTACTGACTGAGCCAGCCAGGCGCGCCTGAAATCCTATTTTATTTCTAAGCCCTCCCCATTATTGATTTTACTTGTATTCTTGTTGTTCCTACTGTTATTGTTTGTAATCGCTTCCATTTCCTAGGGTAAAAATCTCATCTCCATAGCCTAGCATATATGGTCCTCCACAGAAGGATTCCCCGCTCCTTCTCTATCTGTATTTCCCGTCAACCTGACTCACACTGTACATTCTGACGATACTAAACTGCTTTAACAAGGCTGCGTGAACACATGATTTCACTCATGCACCTTTTCCCTATTTCTAATTCTTACTTACCTTTCAGATTCTTCTACACCATTCTCTCTCATAAGAAGTTTTTCCAGAACCCCCAGGTTGGACTAAGTGTCCCTCTTCAGTTTATCTCCATCCTTTTAGGAGGCAGTGAGATTTTTTATTAAGAATGTGAATTTTGGGGGGCGCCTGGGTGGCACAGCGGTTAAGCGTCTGCCTTCGGCTCAGGGCATGATCCTGGCGTTATGGGATCGAGCCCCACATCAGGCTCCTCCACTATGAGCCTGCTTCTTCCTCTCCCACTCCCCCTGCTTGTGTTCCCTCTCTCGATGGCTGTCTCTATCTCTGTCAAATAAATAAATAAAATCTTTAAAAAAAAAAAAAAGAATGTGAATTTTGGAATCATCAGCTTGGCGTATATCACCGGATTCTGCCACTCACTGGCTCTGTGACCATGATGAAGTTACTTCACCCTTTTACCTCAAAGCCACGTGAGAAATAACATAACCCTACCCACGTGGTGGGATTGTATGAATAAAATATCATCAAAAATGTAAAGCGCTGGGACACCTGGCTGGCTTAGTCAGCAGAATATGGGACTCTTGATCTTGGAATTGTGAGTTCCAGCTCCACATTGGATGGAGAGATTACTTAAAAAAAAAAAAAAAAAAAACTTAAAAAATAAACAAGTAAAGTGTGAATATTCAAGTTGGCCAAAAAACATTTAAATTTTATTGGGGGGGGGTGCCTGGTGGCTCAGTCGGTTGAGCATCTGACTCTTGGTTTCGGCTCAGGTCATAATCTCAGGGTCATGGGATCAAGCCCTATGTAAGACTCTATGCTCAGCAGGGAATCTGCTTGAGATTCTCTCTCTCTCACCCTCTGCCGCTCCCTCCCAATCTCTCTCTCTAAAGAATAAGTGAATAAAGTATTAAAAAATAGGGGCGCCTGGGTGGCACAGCGGTTAAGAGTCTGCCTTCGGCTCAGGGCGTGATCCTGGCGTTATGGGATCGAGCCCCACATCAGGCTCCTCCGCTATGACCCTGCTTCTTCCTCTCCCACTCCCCCTGCTTGTGTTCCCTCTCTCGCTGGCTGTCTCTACCTCTGTCAAATAAATAAATAAAATCTTAAAAAAAAAAAAAGTATTAAAAAGTAAATAAATAAAATCTTAAAAATAAAATATGTCTTCATGTATAAGCCTGACAATCATAAAAACAGCCAGCATTTGCTGACTGCTTATTCCCTCCAGTAGATGTAAAGAAAGTTCAAGTAGTAAAATAGTAGATGGCAAATTTCATTTTGATGCTCAGCTTTTCTTCTCAGATTAAAACATCTGGAACTGCAGTAAATAATCTACCTTAAGGATGATGGGCATTGAAAACAAAAGCTAGCCAAACTCTCCAGAGACTGCTGTGCTAGAGAAAGTACACCAGAAACCCGATTTCACGATCAACAGTGTTCTGGTCTTTCTGCCAATATGTATGGGCCCCAATAGACCATTAGAAGGTTCAGAAAGAGCAAGGAGGCTAATGTCTTGTATCTCCTCCAGGCTACAGCGAATTTTGAGAAAATCTCTGCTCTATGAACAGTATGGGACTAAATAATATAAGGTAATTTCCCATTTTCCCAGTAAGATTGTTTATATATTTTTAAGATTTATTCATTTATTTTAGAGAGAGCACAAGGGAGAGGGGCAGAGGGAGAGGGAGAGAGAGAACCTCAAGCATATTCCCTCCTGAGCATTGAGTCTTACGCAGGGCTCAATCCCATGACCGTGAGATCATGACCTGAGCCAAAATCAAGAGTCAGATGCTCAACCGACTGAGCCACCCAGTGCCCCCTCCAACAAGATTGTTTTAAAAGGTTTTTGGCCGACTTGAATATACACACTTTTATTTATTTATTTTTAAGACTTCATTTTTTTTTTTTTTTAAGTAATCTCTATACCCAATGTGGAGCTCAACCTCAGGACCCGGAGATCGAGAGTCACATTCTCCACCAACTGAGCCAGCCTGGAGCCCCCACATTTCCTCTGTGGACGTGTATTTCATTTTCTCCCCAGCACCTTTGCCCATTCAGTGTTTGCTGTTATAATGTATGCTTCCCAGTGGAATCAGGTTTCCATCCATTATAGAGTTTCTCTGAAGACTTCTGCATTAATTAGATGGGTGGTACTTTTTCTAGTACAATGTACATCACAACTTCTGATTGCAACTCACGTTCCTGGATGATTACCCTATGTATAAAGCAGTCCTTCAAGCTACCGTGATTATGCCACAGCAACATCTTGAACTTCAGGGGGGAAAACTTGATGCTGTTCCATGTTAAATAGCATAATTTTTGGTTTTAATTTCAGATTTTCTGTTTCATAACATTTATCCCTTATATCTAACTTAGATAAAATCTTTAGCCCAAAGGCAGTACATTTGAATGGAAATGGTCCTACATGTTGCCTTTCATTTTTACAATATTTTTGTGCTCCAAAATACATGAATTTTGCCATTGCTTTTGATTTCCTGTGGAAATACTTATTTCTGGTGATAATAGCTTTAAATAAGAATAGAACTGATAAATGTTTTGCTTTGTAGAGAAAGGCATTATTAGACTTTCTCCTCTAGCCTAAAAAAAAAAAAAAAAAAAAGCAAGGCCATCCAAGTCTTAGAAGTTTCTCGGAGAGACATTTCTATTATAGCTTCAACTTACTCAACCCAGGAAGCTGTCACTAATAGGTACAATTAAAAAGCATGAGGGATAAAAAAGGTGGTTTCTTCCCAAGACACTGGCTTCCTATCCCACACTTCCTATTATATTGTCCTGTATACCAATAGCAACACTGATTACACACTCTCTACCATGATTTGGAACAGGTGATCTTTTAACTATTTTTTTAAGTAAGCTCTATGCCCAACGTGGGGCTTGACCTCACAAACCCTGAGATCGAGAGTCTCATGTTCTAGTGACTGAGCTAGCCAGGTGCCCCCATAAACTTTTCACTTTGAATGCGTTATCACCTGCTTTCGGATGGCAGGCTGTATACACTCAGGCTTGATACTCATTTTTCATTTCAGCGTATGTTAGCTCATAAGAGATTTCCTTCAGTCTTGCAGTATTTTCTTCTCTCATTATTTATTTAGTTTGCTTTTTATTTGTAGGCAAGCTTAGCCCTCATAGAGAGGGCTGGAGACAGAGCCCTTAATCCAGAGCACAGGCAGGAACACTTCCCACCCTGTAAGAGGAACCATTTGGCACCCATAACAACCCAATCACAGTTGGCCTCGTTAATGGCTGCCGGTAGCCTCCAAAGCACAGACCTTGTCTCTAGGGAACAATGCTACGGCCGTCATCCTATTTAAACTAGGGCAAAGAGGCAACCATTTGTCTTCTCCTCCAGAGCCAGCAATTTTTCCCTATAATAAATGACTTCATTCTGCAGCTGGAGTTACAGAGGTTAAATTTACAGCTATGTACAATCCTTTACTTGTTACAGCACCTTCCAGAGGGTTCTCTCCTTTATTAGCAAAAATATCACTTTGAGTCAGCAGTAAAGGTGAGGATGTGCTCATACAAAATTACTAAGAATAAGGGTGAGAATCTGATGTGGAAAAAATATAAATTATTAAACTAAAAGTATTTCTATTTTTTTCTTCCCCAACTTAAGATGAAGTAATAAGATGTTTAGCAATAGTTTTCGGTGTTTCCATACCAAGTTTCTTCCCAAAAATCAATCCTTGGTCCTCTTCTTGTTCTGCACCTATCGGTGCTGACCTTATCCACTATGGCTTTGAGCACTGACGTCCCCATCTCCATAGCTCCAGCCCTCATTGTTCTTCCTTGAAGCAAACACCTATAAATCCAAACTGCTCCCCAGACATTTGCCCCCACATGCCCCACAAATACCTCATACTCAGACTATCTTAAACTGATTTTACCTGCTTTGTCTTAAAATCAGAAGATTTCCCCACTATCCTTATTCTCATTAGCAGTACTATCATCTAACCAGTTGTGATGGTTTAGTTTTATGTCAACTTGACTCCACTAGGGGATGCCCAGATAGGTGATAAAACACTATTTCCGGGTGTGTCTGAAGATGTTTCTGGAAGAGATTAGCATTTAAAAAGGTGGACTGAGTAAAGAAGATGGCCCTCACCAATGCAGGTGGGCATCATGCAATATGTTGAGGACCTGCATCCAACAAAAAGGCAGAAGAAGGCTGAATCTGCTTTCTGTTGACCTGGGACACCCACCATCTCCTGGCCTAGACATTGGTGCTCCTGGATCTCAGAACTTTGGATTCAGGTTGAATTACACAACTGGTTTTCTTGGTTCTCCTGCCTGCAGTCAGCTGGCTCCTGTGACTATGGAGGCCCTGAAGTCCCGGGGTGCTCAAGAGAAAGAGAACCAACAGACTATACAGACCAATAGGATATCTGTATCTATATCTATCTGTTTCTCTGGAGCACACTGACTAATACACTAGTAAAGGGAACAACAACAAAACTATGTGGGAGTCACCCTATGCTCTTCCTTCCCCTTACTCCACATCTAAGCATTCACAAAGAACTGCCGATCTTATTTCCTCAGTGTCTCTGACATCCTTCCCCTCCTGCCCCTTGGCAACTACTCAATTCAGCCCTCATCGTCTTTTAACTGAACAACTGTAACAGTCTTTGCTATGGACTGAATATTTGTGTCTCCCCACAACTCATTCATTGACGCCCTACCCTGCAGAGTGTCTGTATTTGGAGTTGGAACCTCTAAGAAAGTAATTAAGGTTGGACAAGGTCATAACGGTGAGGTCCTGATCTGATAGGATTAGTGTCCTTATAGGAAGAGACACCAGAGAGCTCTCACCCTCTCTTTTTCCACATGCGTACAGTGGAAAGGCCACGTGAGGTCACAGATGGGAGCCAGGAGGAGAATCTTCATGGGGAATGTAACTGGCCGGCACCTTGATCCAGGGCGCTAAGCTCTCAGAACTATGAGAAGGTAACTGTTCTGCTGCTTAAGCCCTTCGTCTGTTATTTTGTTACGGCAGAGGAGCTCACCAAATGTCTCCAAACCCGTATCCACCATCATCACCCTAGCACCATGTTCAAATGATTTGAAGCACTGTTCGCACGGGGACCTTTATAAAAATGCCATTTTGACCCCATTACTCCTTTCCTTGGTAAAACAAAGATGTATCCGTTGTTCCCTCAATTGCCAGAGTTCAAATTCCATGTCCTCCGCGATTTGGCTTTACCGCCCTCCCTCGTATCACGTCCTGCCATTCTCCCCTCCGCACATGCACATCTCCATCCACACTATAAATCACTGTCAACCCCTGCATGTGCCTCTCTTGTGGCTTTCTCTCTCTGCATTGCCCTTCCCCTTTACCTCTACCCCAAGCCCAGGACTAGTAAAGATCTATTCCTTAACTTGGGTTCTCCTTCTTAAAGGAGTCTCCCCGGATCTTGCAAGGAACTGAATACTTGCCATGCTTCATACAACCATTGTACTTACATTTTTCTAATTAAAAAAAAAATGTTTTAAGTAAGCTCTATAGGGGCGCCTGGGTGGCTCAGTGGGTTGAGTGTCTGCCTTGGGCTCAGGTCATGATCCCAGGGTCCTGGGATAGAGCCCCACATCAGGCTCTCTGCTCAGTTTCTCCTTCTCCCTCTGCCCCTCCTCCTGTTCCTGCTCTCTCTCTCTCAAATAAATAAATAAAATCTTTAAAAAAATAAAATAAAGTAAGCTCTATAGAGCTCAATGTGAGGCTTGAATTCATAACCCCTGAGATCAAGAGTCACATGTTCCACCAACGGAACCAGCCAGGCGCCTCCACAATTGTACTCAATGCACATCTCTATTCCAAAATGTACACACCACCTGGAAGTTTTTATACGTGTCTTCCCTACTAGGTCGTGTGCCTCATTTATCATTGTGTTCCTAGCACACAGCACCATGCCTGGCACACAACAGGCACTCTGTGTTCCTGAAATCAGAAGAAAGATGCAGAAAGGCGGGGAAAAAATCAGGACAGTGTTTTCCCTCCTACCAAATCAAAAATATATGACCTTATTTCATCTCTGTTGACTTTGATCTTGCCAGAATTATCTCATCAATCCATCAAGATTTTTTTTGGCACTTATACCTAATATGATGGATTCACCAACCACAATTCTGTACCTTCAACTAAGTCATTGATTTCATAAAGGGATTAATAAGTCCTGGTGAGAGCCTGGAGGAAGGATATTACAAATCTCCCTCTACGCTGGTATCAATTCATTATCTAATTACTTTCACATTTCACCTGCTTACTTGTCCACTGAATTCCAATCCACTATAACTTTCTTTCCTAAATCATATCTGCCTAGGGGTGAACCTGGTCCCTGGAACACTCCACCCATTATGTTGTGCTCTAATAGGTAAGGTTATTGCTTCTTCTCCCACCCCCTTCCTTACGGATTCTGATACACATCTGTTTTTAATCTGCATACACTTGGGATTTGGTAAAGTTTACTATAACCACTTTAAGCATTTTCGATAAACTTCGAAATTGCATTTGAGCTAAAATTGTATTAGATTTCCATTATTTTTACTGCATGTGGACTTGAGACTTCAAACAGAATGTCAGTGACCCTTGGTAGAACAGGCTTGGTGCTACGCTCTTGGCCTCTACTAAAGGATATCAAAGAACCTGGGACAAGAAAACCAGTTTTGTCTCTATTGTAAATGTTGTCAAGGACGTTTTTCACTTTGTCAGTCCATGAATTCTTCACGTAAGTCTACAGGAAAATTATTTCACAGGTTTTAAGATCAGAAAATGCGTTTCGTTTATAGTTTGGCTTTAATCTTACGGATAATTCCTGTAATTAAGTGGGTTCCCTCATTGCTTTCTTTCTCAGAATGTTCTTCAGAAACCCTGGTCTTCTTTAGCACCTACTCCAGGGGAAAATGTTAACGTGTTTGTATAATCTTATCCCTTGCTTTATTAATTTAGTCTCTCTACCCTTATTTTCAACCCAACAAAGTTGCTTTTTCAAAAAATCAGTTTTATCTTTCTGCATTTGTGTAGAATGCAGCACATGAATCAAGGTGTAAATCAATTTTTTTTAAGATTTTATTGTTAAGTAATCTCTATACCCAATGCGGGGCTCGAACTCACAACCCCAAGATCAAAAGTCTCATGCTCCACCGACTGAGCCAGCCAGGCACTCCAAGATATAAATAATTTTGTCTCTTTTTACAAATATGGAATTTGAATGCCCTAATAAGGTGACAAGATTAGGTAAAGGTGCTTTAGGACTTATTAAGATGATGATACCTAACATTTCAGACTAACCTTTTTTTTTTTTTGAGAGAGAGAGAGAGGGAGAGAAAGAGAGAGAGCTGGGGCAGAGGGAGAGAGAGAGACAGAATCTTAAGCAGGCTCCATGTCCAGAGCAGAGCCTGACGTGGGGCTTGATCTTACAAACCTGAAATCATGACCTGAGCAGAAATCAAGAGTCGGACACTTAACCAACTGAGCCACTCGGGTGCCCCTCACACTAACCTTTTGCATCTGCTGGCTCTAATCACAAGTACAGACTGGTTTGAGATTACTTTGATGCAACATGTGTATTGAATTCTGTTTCTATTTAGGGTCTAACTACATAATGCCAAAACATTTGGGTAGAAAGCAAACATTTCAACTCTCTTGGTGTTGGTCCTACTTACCCAGCTCTCTTCCTGAGAAGGCAAGCATCCATGCAGTGGGTGACTCTTGTCACTCATCACACAGAAGTTTTAGTGTCGTGTCTGTAGAAGGAAAGTCCAAATGCCGCGTACCAGACTGTTCACTCAGTCCCCTGGAGGCCCAGGTTCCAGTCTCGCTTACACGGAGACCATAGTGAGGCCTTAGCGTCTCTGCATTTCCATTTCCTCAAATCCCTGAAACAAAGTCTCCTGGGTTCTGCAGATCGATGGAGAGAACACGCGTCCAAGCCCAGAGATAAACGATTATCAGAGAACGACTCTGAGTCTGAAAGTTCATCATTACCATCCACACACAACAACACTTTATATATGAAGCTTCTGACTTCTCTGAAGGGGAGCAGCTCAGAGGAAGCGTAAATAAGCATCCATGTGAGGGCTCACAAGTGACGAAAAAAGAAGTGCTGTGCCTTAGCATTTTAGCCGTAGAAATAAGGAAGTGAGATGGTCTCCCCAAGAACCCCCAGGTTCAACCAGCCAACTTCTACTTTCACGGGGGGGGGGGGGGGGAGGGGGCCGTGTGTGTAACACCTGCATTGTGCTTGTTAATTAATTTTCTATTTTCTATTTTTTTTTTAAAGATTTTATTTATTTATTTGACAGAGACAGAGACAGCCAGCGAGAGAGGGAACACAAGCAGGGGGAGTGGGAGAGGAAGAAGCAGGCTCATAGCGGAGGAGCCTGATGTGGGGCTCGATCCCATAACGCCGGGATCACGCCCTGAGCCGAAGGCAGACGCTTAACCGCTGTGCCACCCAGGCGCCCCAATTAATTTATTTTCATTGTGATACAGTAGAGATAATATAAAAGACGTCATTTTAGCCATGTTTAAGTGTTCAAGTCAGTGGCATTAAATACAGTCACGCCTGGGTGGCGTGCCTGGGTGACACAGTCGGGTTAAGTGTAGGACTCTTGATTTCGGCGTAGGTCATGATCTCAGGGTCCTGAGATCGAGCCCAAGGTGGGCTCTGCGCTCAGTGAGGAGTCAGCTTGGGATTCTCTCTCTCCGCCCCCCCCTCACTCGCATGCACTCTCTTTCTCAACTAAATAAATAAAATCTAAAAAAAAAAAAAATACAGGGGCACCTGGGTGGCTCAGTCAGTTGGGCGTCTGCCCTTGGCTCAGGTCATGATCTCAGGGTCCTGGGATCAGGCCCCACATTGGTCTCTCGGCTCAGCAGGGAGTCTCCTTCTCCCTCTCTCTGTTCATGCTCTCTCTCTCTCAAATACATAAATAAAATCGTTAAAAAAATAAAAATAAAATAAAAAAATACATACAGGGGCGCCTGGGTGGCTCAGTCATTAAGCATCTGCCTTCGGCTCAGGTCATGATCCCAGGGTCCTGGGATTGAGTCCTGCATAGGGCTCCCTGCTCAGCAGAAAGCCTGCTTCTCCCTCCCCCACTCCCCTGCTTATTTCTCCTCTCTCACTGTCTCTCTGTCAAATAAATAAATAAAATCTTAAATAAAATAAAATAAAGTAAAAATAAATAAATACAGTCATAAATACAGTCACGGTGTTATACAACCATCACAACAATCCCTTTCTACACTGTTTTCATCATCCCAAACAGAAACTCTGTACCCATTAAACACTAGTTGCCCATTCAACTCCCACTTTTGAAAGTTCCACCTACTGGCCTTTGGCCACACCCATGGCATTTTTAGCCACTGTGTGCAGGGTTAAACTTCCTGCTGTAAGCCTTCTCATTTTCCCTTTCTTGAAAAGTTACTCTTCATCCAGACAAAGGGTTATTTTTGTCCTCTGATTGTTTGTAATGTCTCAATTTAAAAAAAAAATATTTTTAAGATTTTATTTATTTATCTGAGAGAGAGAGAGACCATGAGCAAGAGGGAGAAGCAGACTCTTCACCGAGCAGGGAGACTGAAGTGGGGTTCGATCCCAGGACCCTGAGATCGTGACCTGAGCTGAAGGAAGATGCTTCACCGACTGAGCCACCCAGATGCCCCTAAAAACTGGTTCTTTGCTTGTTTTGATGTTTGGACAGAAGTGAGAAGGTTAGGGTCAGATTTCAGATTTCAGTCCCTAGTTCAGCCTGCTCACAGGTTCTGCTGGTAACTACTCTTATGGTCTTGACTACAGGCACCCCAGGCAGGCACTGGCCTTGCTCCCCCCATAGTGAGACTCTGTTTTTGACTGGGTCCCGTGCACTCAGAAGTATATGTGACCTGGGTCACCCAGGGGACAACATGAAACACTGTGGGTAAATCAATACAAACCCACTTGAAACCCAAGTTCATTTATGAAGGCGAATACAGTAAATAGAGACAAATCAATTTCAGGCCCAGTCCATTCCTTGAGAAGTTGTGGTATTTAACTCTGGTGGAGCATGTACTGACAGATAATAGGTACCTATTAAATGTCTGTTGAAAGAAATTTAGAATAAAATTCTTTTCCTGGGCCAAGTGTAAGGTACTATCTAAATGTATAAGAAAGTTAGGAACTGGGGCGCCTGGGTGGCACAGCGGTTGGGCGTCTGCCTTCATCTCAGGGCGTGATCCCGGCATTATGGGATCGAGTCCCACATCAGGCTCTTCCGCTGTGAGCCTGCTTCTTCCTCTCCTACTCCCCCTGCTTATGTTCCCTCTCTCACTGGCTGTCTCTATCTCTGTCAAATAAATAAATAAAATCTTTAAAAAAAAAAAAAAAAAAAGAAAGTTAGGAACTATGTTGGAAAAATGAGCAGTGCGTCAGATGATTACACTGTCTTAATGGTCATGATTTCATTTCTTCCTTATACTAACCCAGAAAGGTAGGCCTTACCTGTCATTCCCCACTTCTTGGCCAAGCTAATGATTCGTTCAAGCTCACTGGGTAGTAAATGGACAAAACTAGAATTCAAACCCACACGTAGCTCACTTGAATTTCCATCTGTTTTCCATTTCTATCTGGGATCTCTAAAACCAATCTCAAGTATGAGACAACAGTCTGCTCTTCAATCATTGTCTTTTCTGGAAAATGGCTAGTTGAACTTTGAGCTCTAGACTGTAATCTGTGTAATAAAAGGTGTAGGAAAGTGAGGCACGCCTGGCTGTCTCTGTTGGTAGAGCATGAAACTCTTGATCTCAGGGTCATGAGTTCAAGCCCCATGTTGAGCATAAAGCTTACTTAAAACAAAACAAAACAAAAGATATAGGAAAGTGAGAGGGATGGATGGTGGATTTGAAATCAGGAAGTGATTCGAGATGCTCTAATGAGATACCACTCCTATATCCTGCCGAACCACCATAACTCCGTCTTGACATGCTTCAACTTCCCCATTCTAGGAAATGATTTATGACCACTTAATGTTATTAGTCAACATTTATTAACATTTAATATTGGTGCTAGACACTGTGTTGGTATCTTCCACGATTTCCTTCAACATGGCCAATAAACAACTCATAGATTCTAGAGCAAAATAATCTCTTAGTCATTGGAATTTATAATGGAAGATTATTAACAGGATTCCCTAAGACCTGGAAGTTATAACATTGTCATAATTTATGTATACCATAGAGGCTGGTAATAAAAAAGAATATTAGCGTATAGAGTAGAGTATGGAACATGGGGCATAAAGTATGTTAAGAAACAAGTGAGTTTTGAGCGCCTGGGTGGCGCAGGCCTTAAGCGGCTGCCTTCGGCTCAGGGCGTGATCCCGGCGTTCCGGGATCGAGTCCCACATCAGGCTCCTCCGCTAGAAGCCTGCTTCTTCCTCTCCCACTTCCCCTACTTGTGTTCCCTCTCTCACTGGCTGTCTCTCTGTCAAATGAATAAATAAAATCTTTAAAAAAAAAAAAAAAGAACAAATTTTCTATCTGGCCTCGACATGATGCAGAACAGAGAAAACATAAGAATGGACAGTCTCAGATCTAAAATAACTCCACAGAAAAAGGAGCCCAGAACCACAGAAGATCATGACAACCTAATGAAGTCACGAAAATTTGGTGCATTACATGGCAAGGAATAGGGGTTCCAGCAATATCGTGGAGCTATTAGAAAATGATTGTGCAAAGAAAGAAAGAGAAAAAGAAAACCATGGTGCTATAGCATTAAAAGATCCTAGAAAAAGAATTGCAAAGTAAATATAAAGAACTCTTCTGATCTGATTGCTACCGGTTGTGAGGCTGATGACTTAGATACTCTGTTGCTAGGCTACACAGACCCCATGAAAAAGAAAAGTTTTGAAATATGTTTAAAAGATTTCACTAGAAATTCATATATAGAGAAAGTTGTTATTTTCTCCTATGCTTTTGAAATAGTTCCTCTGAGTGGAAAACTGTCTAGAGGATATGAGATATATATAAAAAAAAAAATTTCTTCGGGGACTTCTCATTTCTCAGTGACTAAATATTTGAGATGAGAATACCTGCACAGTCAAACTAATGTCAAGGTATAAATTAGTTATCTTAAAAAGTGAATCCCACAGGAGTCGTTTAGAATGAACATAGAATAACTTAAGGACATTAATATGAAGTAGAAACAGCTCTCATTATGGTCAGAAGGGGCTATTACTATTTTGTTTCTATTTTTAGCATTCCAATCTCGTAATTCTATAAAATTAGATTATAACAGTAGAAACATCATCTCAAAGCAAATCAGCTTTACCAATATAAATGTTCTGGAACTACAGCAAGTGTTTAAGTAAATTGCTTGTTAAATCAGTGCCAAAATATGGGAGATATTCTAGTTCCCTAAGATGTGTTCCTATTATTTATGAAATCTGGTCGCTTACTAATATAACTACTATACACTTTTCCTGTTTATACTTTAATTTCTCTGCCAAGCTTGTACTGGGTTTTGTTTGGTTGTTATTGTTTTGCCACAAACAGCATGACTACATCAATATAATTCATTGCTTTTTTTTTTTTTAAAGATTTCATTTTTAAGTAATCTCTACACCCAATGTGGGGACTCAAATCCACAATCCCGAGATCAAGAGTCAATCTCCACTGACGGAGCCAGCCAGGCGCCCCAATAATTCATTGGTTTTTATCATATTTTTTATAATATAAAACAATGTTTAGTCAAGTAGCCAAGCCTTCTTGGTATGTCATTGCAGCTGTATTCCAGAACGTTCCTAATACAGTTGGAAAAGAATTGCTTCCATGAAAGGCAGATAATAGAAATTATCTCATTCCTCCCATCACAGGTAAACCACTAATTTAGTCACAACTCTGTACTAACGCTCTTTTCGATAAAAGTGGATATTCCACGAAGTAGGGACTCACATATAATAAATACCTTATCTTGATCAGTGAAGTTACTTTTATACAAATGCCTTAAATGCATTACTGTGGTTTATTACTATTATTATTATTATTTTCACCTTGCTCCCACCACCATTACTGTTGTTTTTTAGATGAGCAAGCAGCCAGCACTTCCTTCTAGCATAAAAATTTCAGTAACTTGTTTCCTCTCTCATCGCTACTACATTAAGTCACCTGAGTAGCACATTAAAGACTTCCCAGCCCCCAATCAGGATAAAGGATGACAATAATCTTGATGTCATAATATGTTCCTGACTTTAAATCAATGTTCACGATAGAGAAAAAATCCCACCATTCAAATTGCAACAAATTTGTCATTGCCATCAAGGCCATGATATTTTCCTACTTTTCTCCACTTCCTCGTTGAGGGTCTATCATCGTACAGTTCCGATCCCCCTGAGACCCTAAACCACATTCAGTTCCCTGGCTCCTCCCCCACCATCTTACAAGACAGGCTTGCAAGGGTATCTCTTCCTGGCCAGCAGTTACACAAAAAATATTGAAAACTTAGAGTTACTGGTCTTCCCACAAGAATATGTGGCAAGTTAAACTCATTTGAGAAAACAACAGAAAACCAAGAATGCACCTAGAGGAACACAGGTTCAAACTGACGTGAGGCAAGGACTTTGTTCCCTGGAATTTCCAAATCCTTCCCCCCCCCCCACCCTCACTTCTGCCTGGATGCCCTCAAGTTGGCACTGTACTTCCGACTGCTTATCTCAGACCAGTAATCATGGTGTCATACAATACACTTCACTCTTGCCTTCCTCCTTGGGGAAACAGGCAAACAACAGCCTTGCTCCCGGAACTGGGACAGACAACCCTTTCAAAATAACTGGATGAATCATGCCTGCTTCATATCCTGAGCAAATCTAGGTCCAATTCCAACAGCCTACCAACAATTACCAGAAAATACATGTAGGACTAGCTCTATCGCGAGTCCTCTTGTTAACTGTTTCGATCTCAGACGACAAGTTAAAGTCCATGCCAATGAAAGAGACGCAGTTAAAAAACAAACAAGCAAACACTTAAATCTCTAGTTCTGTAGCAAAACTTTTAGAAGACCTCAGAAATAAGCAAAATTAGGAAGAAGAGTGAGTTGTTTAATGTTTGCATTCATTCTTTCTTTTTCCTAAGATTTAAACTCTTTCTCGTTGACTTGAATAGATGTGAAGTACCAAAAAAGTAGTCATCCCCTGGATTGTCCAATGGCTATTCCTTTTCTCAGTTTGGGGATTCATAACAATGGAAAATGCAAACCTAAGTTAAGAGGAGGCAGAACTGAATATCAGTATAACTGCTGTATTATATATTAAATCTATCCCTGATCGTCCTGGCAAAAACCCCATAAGGTATATACACCCAGAATGTGTTAGATGCAACCCTTAACTGTCTCATTGAAGGGGGGAAAAAAGCATAGCTTTTCCTAAGAAGATGACATTTTCCTGGCACTAAAGTTTAAAGGAAAACTTTTAAATAATATTTATTATTTATTTATTTATTTGAGTAAACTCTACCCCGAACACAAGACTTGAACTCATGACACCAAGATCAAGAGTGGCATGCTCTACCAACTGAGCCAGCCAGGTGCCCCTCCAAAGGAAAAAAAAATCTTTTTAAAGAATTTGTTGATGTATGTGACAGCACAAGCAGAGGGAGCAGCAGAGGGAGAGGGAGAAACAGGCTCCCGGCTGAGCAGGGAGCCCGAGGCGGAACTTGATCCCAGGACCCCGGCATCATGACCTGAGCCGAAGGCAGACATTTAACTGACTGAGCCACCCAGGCGCTCCAGGAAAATTTTTACAGAGCCATCTTCAAAGAGATTTTGAACGATAGACAGGACAATATGTTCAAAAGTCTAACAGATAATTTCTTATCAAATTTTAGAGGCCTCATTTTTTTTTAACAACTTGATGAGAACACTTTTGAAGACAATACATCTATACTCAGGAAGGGCTGGAACTAAGGGAACTGGAGAGGAGAGAATGAGTAGGAATTTATAATGACACTCTAGAAGAAAGGATCTGGAAAAGGAGACATTGGAATTACCTCTCCTGTATTCCAACCTTAAATACTGACTTTTCTCTGGTCTGTCCCCTTTCTCTAGGCCAATGTCACTCAAAGTGTGGTCAGTGAACCAATCTCCCATTTGCAAGCTCTTTACCAGTATGCAAGGAGGTCAGTTCTGAAACTGGCAGCAAATGTTTAAAACTCTTATAGCAATTTGGCAGAATTATTTTATAAATTTGAATCTAGTAATTTAAAATGTAAGCTTCTCCTTTTAATGTCTTTCATTTATTTTTTTTCCTTCTATTTTTCTAAAAATTAACTGTTACTGGATTTTATAAAAGTAGCATCCTTGGGGCTCCAGGGTGGCTCAGTCGTTAAGCGTCTGCCTTTGGCTCAGGTCATGATCCCAGGGTCCTGGGATCGAGCCCCACATCGGGCTCCCTGCTCAGCAGGAAGCCTGCTTCTCCCTCTTCCACTCCCCCTGCTTGTGTTCCCTCTCTCGCTGCCTCTCTCTCTGTCAAATAAATAAATAAAATCTTAAAAAAAAAAAAAAAAGTAGCAGCCTGGGTGCCTGGCTGGCTCAGTTGGAAGGGCATGTGATTCTAATCTCAGTGATTGGGAGTTCAAGCCCCATTTGAGTGTAGAGATGACTAAAAATAAATAAATAAATAAACTTAAAAAACAATGAACATCCTGCAACGGATTGAAAATTTAAAACAACAAAACTAATCTTTTACCATAGGTTGAAATTCTACTATAGAACCCTGTTTCTCAAACTCCAGTGGCCATATTCTATCCTCAGGATTCTGCCATCTCTGCACATTAACTTTATCATTTATTCAATAAATGGGTGGCACAATCCATTAAGCATCTGCCTTAGAGTCAGGTCATGATCTCAGGGTCCTGGGATCACCTGTGTCAGGCTCCCTGCTCAGTGGGGAGTCTGCTTCTCCCTCTGCCCCTCGCCCTGCTCATGCTGTCTCTTTCAAATAAATTAAAAAAAAAAATCTTTTTAAAAAATTAAAAAATAACTTTCCTCAAAATCACTTTTACTTTAAATTTATTCTTATTTATTTTTTAAAAGATTTTATTTTTAAGTAATCTCTATGCCCAACATGGGGCCTGAACTCACAACCTTGAGATCAAGAGTCACCCGGTCTTCCGAGCCAGCCAGGTGCCCCAATAAATTTATTTTTAAATGACGCTACATCACCATAAGCACTGTATCACTTTTGTAAATGAAAAATAGCTACAAACACTATGAAAATGAAGGAATGCTCCTAAATTAAAAAATAATAGTAAAATAACAATCTTCAAGGAATGACAAAGCTAACTGGTTTACTAAGGGGCATGCCTGAAAATAAGAAAAAAAGCTTTTTTTTCATTCTTATTCGTCAATTGAAAATGAATATCAGCTTCATGTTTTTTAGCTCAAGACCAAGATGAGCTGAATATCCGAGAGATATTTGGTAGACTTCTTAGGTAAGGTTGGATACTGATAATGAATTCCTATTCAAAATGATGTTCAACACATTTCATCGTCCCTGTTGACTTCCGAAGCGAACTCCCCAATCCTATGAATGGGTCAGGTTATTTGGTAAAACCCAGAACAGCGATTTACAGAGGATTTCCTTTTCCTGAATCATTGCCATCTGGTCGGAGAAAACATTTATAAAAACCTTTTGTCAAGTGGCCTTCTCATAATTTTGAAAGTGTATTCAGCAAGTTCTTCAGATGCCATTTCTGAAGAAACTACAAGTTTTCAACAAGCATCGTCAGCAAAATGAATGTGCATTTCAGAACTTGTCCCCAGGATCCCAAGCTTATCGTGTCTTATACACAGAAAATACAATGGCTACCATTTACTGCACTCTTTTTTCAATTAAAAAATTTTTTTTAATTTATTTGAGAGAGAGAGAGAGAGTGAGTGAGCGGGATGGGAGGCAGAGAGAGAATCTCAAGCAGACTCCATGCAGAGCGTAGAGTCTGATGTGGGGCTTGATCTCACGACCCTGAGATCATGACCTGAGCCGAAATCAAGAGTCAGACGCTTAACCAACTGAGCCACCCAGGCGCCCCTTTACTTATTCATTTTTTAAAGATCTTTTTTTTCTTTAAGTAATTTCTATACCCAACATGGGGCTTGACCTCACGACCTTGAGATCAAGAGTCACATGCTCCCCTGACTGAACCAGCCAGGCACCCCAACTACATCCTTACTATGGGCCGGGCACTTTGCTAAGTGGCCAGTAGACATCTATATAGAATAGAGAAAAAGCTAGCATCTCTATATCTCTATATTATGTAATGTCATTTTATGTACATATGTAACAAGATTTTATATATTACCCATAAATATATAAAATGAGATTATATATTATATATTTTTAAAAGATTTTATTTATTTATTTGACAGAGATAGAGACAGCCAGCGAGAGAGGGAACACAAGCAGGGGGAGTGGGAGAGGAAGAAGCAGGCTCATAGAGGAAGAGCCCGATGTGGGGCTCGATCCCATAACGCCGGGATCACGTCCTGAGCCAAAGGCAGACGCTTAACCGCTGTGCCACCCAGGCGCCCCTATATATTATATTTTAAATGCTATAATATCTATGTGATCTATTTTAAAAATCTCATTTAATTCTCTCTTAGTGGAAACTCTGGGCTCCAAGAGAGGTACTGACCTCGTTCATTCAATAGTCAACAAATATTTATTGACTTGACCGCCTACTGTGTGCCAGGCACCATCCAGGCATTGAGATAACAGAAACGCACAGAATAGACTTAGTCAGGTCATTTGTGTTTAGTGATGGTTGTGGGAAGAGAGAATAAACAAGATAATTTCTGATAGTAAGAAGCCTTGAAGAAAGTAAGTCACGTATCAGAGATGTGTTGGGGGAGGACAGCAGAAAGAGGCTCAGGGGCTGGTTACAAAAGTCTTGCCTGTGAAGGAACAATTGGGCTGAGACTGAATGATGAGAAGCAATCAGCCTTCTGAAGACTGGGAAGGAGCATTCCAGGCGTAAAAAACAGCTACTGCGAAGTCCTCAAGACAAGAAAAAGCTTGGCATGTTGAGAGAAAACAAAGACTGTATGGCTAGAATCAACTGAGCCATGGGGAACATTATATCCAGTGTTACATAAGGCCTCGTAGCTATGTTGAGGGATTTGGAAGTTATTCTCGGCAATGAAAAACATTTGGAAGGTTTTAATTAGGGGAGCAACATAATCTGATTTCATTTCAAAAATATCCTTCGGGTGCTGTGTGAAGAATAACGTATAAAGGGCAAAAGAAGGAAAAGACACAAAGTTAAAAGCTTGTATATTGGTCCAGCAAGACAGGATGGCGGGCTGAACCAGAATGGCGGTGGAGAGGAGGGGGTGGATTTAGGCAGAGTGGACTAGACCCGCTAACCTGTGTGGGAAGATTCGGGGAAAGGCAGAAGAGACGGGAAAGATTCCTTGGTTTTGGTATGAGCAAGTTTCCTCTGGTTTCATAGCTAGTAAGGGGCAGAGCTAAATTAAACCCAAGGTCTGACTCAAAGCTACTCTTTGGCCCGGTCTTTCTTCTCGTGGCTGCTGAATTGAAGCCCAATGCTACAGCAGCCCATCACCCCCAAACACTTAATCCCCAACTTCCAGGATTGGGCCTTGGTAAAGCCTGGACCCTCCCAAGCCCTAGACCTCAGGCTGCTCTGGGTACAGATGTCAGAGCGACCAGAGAGAAGGAAGTCTGGGGCTGGTGTTGGAGGACATGCAAAGGGGGCCACCCCTGAAGGCCTGGGGTCAGACAGAGAACTCTACTCTTGACTGTCCCCATTCTTTTTTCCCTACAGTTCTCACTGTATAGTTGTACAGTTCCCTACAGTTAACCCCACCCTCCTGCCCATCCATTGAGGTCTTCCCAGGCAGTGTCTCTCTCCATCTGGGCCCACGTACTATCTAAAGTCGTATTACCATCTCAGGCGCCACCACAGACAAACCCACCACTTTGGAGCTCATGGCTCTAGGCCATTCCTTCCACCTCGTGTGAAAGAGACGAAGGGGAAGCAACAGAAAGTGGTATTAGAGAAGGAGAAGAGAAATTTCAAATGCAAGAAAATAGTTTCTGGTGTCAACCATGACAGAGAGATCCAGTGGTCAGGGAACTGAAACAGGTCACTGAATTTGGCTAATGGGAGAAATGCTTCGGGAAGGTAGACAGGCAAAATCGTATTGCAGGGATGAAGAGGTTACAAAGGCCGAGCAGCCAGACACGATTATAAATGAGACTTTCGGACAATCTGGAAGGTAGATCTGTAGCTCAAGGGGAAAGCAGGACTAAAAAGAATAATTGTAATAGAAGCCATGTATGAAAGCACTTTTAAAGTGTTATACAAATAGAAGGGTCGTTAATATTTGACCTTATCATATGCTATCTTTCACTTCTTTTTACCTCAATGCCTTATTTCCCTAAGCAAATTCTACTTCTTTTTTTTTTTTTTAATATTTTGTTCTGAAGTAATCTCTACCCCCAACGTGGGGCTCGACCCCACAACCTTGACATCTGGAGTCACACGTCGACTGACTCAGCTTGCCAGGTGTCCCTCCCTGAGCAAATTCCACGTGAAATAATAAATCCTGTTTAATACTTCTTGGTGTCACCAACACAATATCCTACACAGAGAGATCAGTGAAAACTTATTTATTTATTTATTTATTTATTTATTTATTTATTTATTTAAAGTAGGCTTCCTCTCACCAACACAATATCCTACACAGAGAGATCAGTGAAAACTTATTTATTTATTTATTTATTTACTTACTTACTTACTTACTTATTTATTTATTTAAAGTAGGCTTCCTGTCCAGCACAGAGCCCAGTGCGGGGCTCAAACTCACAACCCTGAGATCATGCATGACCTGATATGAGATCAAGAGTTGGATGTTCAGCAGACCGAGCCACCCAGGTGCCCCAGATCCGTGAAAACATATAAAGTCAAAATACACGGAAGTGTCCAGGACATTGTCACGCACACATACACATTTCTCAATTAGTTTGTTTACTCCAGTGTATATACATATTACTGGAGAATACTCACTTGAGGATAGATACTAAGTCCTATGCTTCTTTGTATTTCCCATACTTACCCCAGAGCCTTGAACATAATAGGTACTCAATTAATACCTGTTGATAGATTTCAATTACTTGTATGAGCTATCCTGACTTCAGATGGCAGTTCTCACTTCAAATGGCAAATCGTCTTTCGGCAATAACCAAAATTACAATGTAATTACATTAAATTGCGTTCAAATATATGGATTATTTCACCCCTTTCCGAATGCAATCCAGATGTGCGACTGCACCCAATTAAACTACCCCTTTATCAAAGTTCCATTAATCTCCTGGAGGTACCACTGTGCTCATTAACTAAATGTCAGGTAGGTACAGAAGCTACTTTGGATTTCACTTAATAAACCAGAGCAATTTAAAATAATTACTCATATCTTGTGAAAAGAAGCTAATGTGTAGCCAGTTTAACCTGCTGGAGATCCGGGGGTGAAAAGAGCCCAGAAAGTGAGGGGATTAGGAAGAGGAACCTTATTTCTTTTGCCAAGGGAATTAAGGGAATCAAGCAATTATTTACCCTAAAAATAGGACAGAGTTGACTTGAGGAAAACTTTAAAAAACTACTTCAGGGGCATCTGGCTGGCACAGTCAGAGAAGCGTGTGACTCTTGATCTTGGGGTTGTGAGTTCGAGCCCTACCCTGGGTGTAGGGATTACTTAAATAATAAAATCTTAAAACAAATAAACAAACAAACAAATAAATAAATAAAAAGCCATTTCGAAAGTTTGTAGGATGTTTAAAAAATGTGAAATTGCCCAATTTATTGCCCAGATTTAGATTATTTATCTGAAAACCTATCTTAGTTAGCTGTCGGAACTATAGTCCCCCTTTGAATCCAGTTTCCCACATTAATATGATTTACTTCCCAGAATTATGAGCAGTGGCTTTATGACATTTGCAATAACAGAGAAATAAATTATAAAATGTATGTCTTTCCACATAGCAATTTTCAATATACGGATTAACATTTGGACTTATTTTAACTCTGCGTACTTATACATTATTTGATAGACTTAAAAATGCTTTCCAAAAAGAGTGAAATTAGGCTACTTTTTTTTTTTAATATTTTATTTATTTATTCGACAGAGATAGAGATAGCCAGAGAGAGAGGGAACACAAGCAGAGGGAGTGGGAGAGGAAGAAGCAGGCTCATAGCGGAGGAGCCTGATGTGGGGCTCGATCCCATAACGCCGGGATCACGCCCTGAGCCGAAGGCAGACGCTTAACCGCTGTGCCCCCCAGGCGCCCCCCAGGCTACTTTGTTAATGTGCTAGCCAATATCATAGACTAGTTATTATGATAATCAGGAAAATTACAGATACTTCTATATTATTATATAAAAAATAATTTATATAAATTAATGACTACCAAGTAAGTTTATTCCACAACTTACAAAGTTATCATAATTGACGAATTGAACAAATAGACCAAATTTTTAGGTATTTACTTTCTATGATCTATATTATCTGAAGGCCAAATGATGTGTTTCCCTCATCTGAAAATGGCATTATCTGTTAACCTTTAAGCTATTCAAAGAAGGGAAAGCTAATCAGTATGTACTCAACACTTATTATAGCCAGACACTTTTATTTTGTTCTATTATTTTTTTTAAAGTAGGCTCCACACTCAGCGTGGGGCTGGAACTCACCACCCGGAGATCAAGAGTCTATGCTCCACGGAGCCAGCCAGGTGCCCCAGGTCCTCACTTAAATTGTCATAACACACTTCTTTTTTTTTTTTTTTAAGATTTTATTTATTTATTTGACAGAGAGAGGGACAGCCAGCGAGAGAGGGAACACAGCAGGGGGAGTGGGAGAGGAAGAAGCAGGCTCCCAGTGGAGTAGCCCTATGTGGGACTCGATCCCAGATCGCCGGGATCACGCCCTGAGTCGAAGGCAGACGCTTAACGACTGCGCTACCCAGGCGCCCCTTCACAACACACTTCTAAGGCAAATACAACCCTCTTGCTGATGAGGGAAATGAATTTCCAGAGCCTAAGTAATTCATCCAAGAACAAATAACCGGAGGAGACTTGGTTTGCTGTTTGTTACCAACATCCAGGTTATATCCCCTCAGGGAAGAGTCTTCAATGAAACAAACCAAAAAAAAGCAAAACAATGTTTCCATTACAATCAATATATCCATATTCCCTACCTACCTATGACCTCAAAAAGTTATTTGTAAATATCTTTAATTTTTTTTTTCGTTTTTCTGAAAAAAGGTTATTAAACTTATTTTCTGTCTTAACTAGCTGCCTCATTGATGCTGTATTCAGTGAGCACATATTAACTAATGGCCCTTGGGGGGGGGGTGCTTACAAGAATCCATAAGACACAATGGCTCCCCAGAAGATTCTGTGGTGAGCAGGAAGGATAGGCAAACAGATGGCCACAAAATGAGGGCTTTGATAGTGACGGGGTGAGAGGGATCGCATCAGAGGTGGGATAAACCAGACCGGTATGGGGTTCTCCCAAGGAAGAAAGCCCCTGCTGCCTCTTAAGGCAAGAGTGTTGGCCCCGTGAAGAATTAGAGAAGGGATATCAGGAAGCCAGGAGACCATATATCAGAAGCACAAATGGCATATTCCGGTGACTGGAACTATGTTAGCACTGCTGGAATATGGAATACAGAGGTGGGGAGCAAAGGAGGAAGGAGGGGTGGTAATAGCCACAGGAAGTTAAGCTGGGTCCAGCGTCTAAGAGTCCTGTGAACCCACTAGGGCATTTGAATCCTCCTGAAGGTGATGCAGGGAGGCAGGAAGGGATTTCTAGTGGGGGAGTGAAACGACTGGATTTATATGCTGGAGACAGTGTGACGAATGGATTGAAGAGAGACAAGACTAGACAGGACAACAGTCCAAAGGCTACCACAACATCCAAGGCTGGAAAATAATAGGTCCCTGACACAGGAGTGGCCACAGGCTTGGAGTAAGCGGCAAATCCCAGAGACATCGAGAAGGCAGGCTGGAAAAGACGTGGTGAATCACTGGACATCGGAGTAAAGGAATGCTGAAGGAGGAATCTAGAATAATTCTCTTCAAGGAGTCACCCCCGTGGGGCGCCTGGCTGGCTCGGTCAATACGGTGTGCGAATTTTGATTTGGGGTTGTGAGTTCGAGCCCCACATTGGGTGTAGAGGTTACTTTTTAAAAATTAATTAATTAAAAAAAGGCGGGGGGGGGGCACACCAGTGAGTTGACAGTAGTGTCGTTCATGAACATGACCGACTGGTAGAGAAAGAGCAGAGTGTTTTGTTTGTTTGGTTGGTTGGTTTTTTAAATGATTGATTTGTGGTTTTTTGGTTTTTGTTTTTCATAAAAGTTTATTCTTTTTTCTGTACAACAGAACCTAAGTCAACACTTCCTTCTAGCTGTAAGTGGCAATAGATGCTGTGACAGGGAATCCAGATGTTTAAACAGGAATACAAGCAAGGATCACCACTGTATCTGGCACAAGGAACAGCTTACCTCTTCCAGATGTCTCAATTCCACACGTGGCCAGGGGACCTGTCCCCTTGGCCTTCGCTTTTAGCTCCTCGAGTGTCCTCTGCTCGTCTTTCTGTTTCTGCTTGAAAGCCTTATCTTGTCCATCTCCTTGGCCTGCTTCTTGGGCTGCTTCTTGCCATCTTTGTGGCCAGACATGGCACCTGCAGCCCCTTCCCCAGCCCCTGCTGCTCGAGAAAGAGCAGTCTTGAGGGGAAGCCCAGGAGTTCATATTTAACACATGAGTCTGAAATCCATGTGAGACGTCCACAGGGACCTGTTCAGTAGGTCTGGAGTGCAGAAGAGGCCAGGGCACTTAAACATAGATTCTGGAAGCCAATAGTTCATGTGTCATTTTTAAAACCATGGACGTTGATTGGATGTTCCTACTCACCACAGGAGGTTGCCCGGGCAGTGAGAAGAGAGAGGCACAGACCACCAATATTTAAGGTGTGGCCAGCAGCAGAAGAGCCCAAGAGAAGCAAACATGGCCCAATGGACACCAAGGAGAATCTGATATCACAGAAGCCAAGGGAGGAGACATGTCAAGGAGGACACAGAATACTTCCTGGAGGGCCAGTGACATCAGGTCAAACAGCACACAATGGATTTAGCAACTTTGATGACACTGACTAACAAGGTGAGAGGTGGGTCCCTGGATGTGGGAATGGAAGCCAGAAGAAATCCTCTCATCTCTTGGAATTTCCTGAACGAAACAAAGACTCAGCCACAACTCTTATTTGGGAAAGGCTTTGTGCCAATGATACAGTTTAAACTTTTTTCAAGCACTTTCATTTAGTTGGCAATTAACTAAGCAAAGTACTTGTCCATGCCCTTTCCTTAATTACCGCTTTCATAATCTATTCACTTTCATGTACCGACAGGCTCATCTGTAAAATGGGTTTGCTGCAGCGTCAGGTTCAAGCTGGGCTTGTGTGCAAAAGTTATTGTTAACTCAAACCAGTGACACAGTTTCTATATATGGAATACGATTAGCAAAACACTAGAACATGACCCCACACCTACCACAGGGATTCATTTAAAGCTGAGTCCTGGGGCACGTGGGTGGCTCGATTGGTTGGGCATCTGATCTCGGCTGAGGTCGTGATCCTGGGCTCCTGGGATCACACCCCACCTCAGGCTCCCTGCTCGGTGGGGGGTCTGCTTGTCTCTCTCCCTCTGCCCCACCCCTCTACCATTCTCCTGCTCACTCTCCCCCTCGTCTCCCAAATAAATAAAATCTTTAAAAAATAAAGCTAAGTCCTAAAATGTTCTGTCTTCCATTTGTACATACATCTTAGAAAATTATTTTAGTAGAATTAGCTGTTTTTTAAGTATTGGTGCTAGAGGTTAGAATGTACCCCTAATGCATAGTTAATCATACTGTATTAGGCTGGCTTCCTTAAAATATTTTATTTACAAAAGATTATATTTTTAAGTAATCTCTACACCCCACAAGGGTCTCAAACTCACGACTCTGAGATCAAGAGTTGCCTGCTCCATGCACTGGGCCAGCCAGGCGCCCCTTGGATTAAGGTTTTACTGGTAGAGTCAGGGAATGTGATTTATCAACAAACGTGCTTAAATCAGGGTAATAATGGTCCCTACCTCTTGTATTATTTCAAAGAGTCTTCCTCCTTCTCAGTTTACTTATCTAACCTTTTAAATAATGAGGATGGGGAGCCTGGGTGACTCAGTAGGTTAAGCATGGACTCTTGATTTCAGCTCAGGTCATGATCTCAGGGTCATAAGATTGAGCCCCCTGTCAGGCTCCAAGCTGGGCATGGAGCCTGCTTAAGATTCTCTCTCCCTCTGCCCCTCCCCCTCTTCTCTCTCTCTCTCTCTTAAAAAGTAATGAGGGCACGTAGAATTAATTTTTCTTGCCTCAATAGTGTTCCATGACATTACTTAAAGTATAGCTATATTTGTAAATTTCATTAATATATTTTTCAAAGATTTTATTTATTTGAGGAGAGAGAGAGATTGAGAGAATGAGTGGGAAGAGGGGCAAAGGGAGAAGCAGACTCCCCACTAAGCAGGGCGCCCAATGCAGGGCTCGATCCCAGGACCCTGAAATCATGACCTGAGCTGAAGGCAGACGCTTCACCGACTGAGCCACCCAGGCGCCCTGTAAATTTCATTAATATTGTAAATATATGTAATAAGACTTAAAATATGGGTGTGTGCACATGTGTGCAGGAGTGCCTTTGGGAAAGTTTTCCTGATTAGAGAGAGAGAGAGAGAAGACAGATGAGAGGAGACACTTTCCCTCCTTCTTGCCTGTTTCTTGGTGTTGTCTGGGGGGGTTGAGATGCTGGTACCGCTAAGCCCATCAGTCAGGTCTAGTTACAGGAGAGCACTGAGCAAAGAGAGCCTGGGTCCCTGAGGACACTGTGGAGCTGTTCTGCCAACCAGGAACTCACTTGACTTCTTGTTGGGCAAAATGTCCCTAATAATTAAACCCGTTTTTAAATAGGGGTTTGGTTCTTTTCAATAGAGAGAACTGATTTAATACACAGCACACAGACACACACAGAGAATGTATTATGCACTGCAAGGCTACCCATGTGGTTCTTGAAGAGTAAGAATGTCATTGTCAAATCAATAAATAAAGGAGTTCTTACACCATTTAGAGACACCCTTTAGTCAAAATCGATCTCTCTTCAACATCTAGAAAAGGCTACTCTGCTCCCAACACAAATGTAGCATTGAATTTTAAAAGAAAGAAAAACACTGGGAAAAAAAATTACTTCAGAATCTTTCAATTAAATTCACACAATTCTGCATGATTTTTGACCCACCATTCTAAATTGTAACACCTGGAGAAGAAAATGTTATATTAACTCCAGTAAGGACGAGAATAGAGAACGGAATTAAGAATAAAGAATTAAAAAAAAAAGAAGAAAGAATGGATTTTTCCTTTCTTTAGAGATTTTAATTAATTTTGAAGTAATTGAATTTCCCTTCTACACTGGAATGTGAGTAAATTAGAATTTCTAAAGTAGAATTGGGATGCTCTTTCTGGACTTCTTCTTGTCAGGAAAAGAATTCTTCAGTAGAGTGGAAATAACAAGAAACCGTGGGAAAGAGACCCACAGAATCATAATTATCCCACAGAGAAAGAAAAAAGCTAAATGGAGCCCAACATACTCTTTTAGTGATTAGGAAAGCAGATTTCAAAATATCTGAAGATAGGTAACCTGGGATGGCCAGAGATTCAACACTGAGAAATAGCACAAGAGAACAGAGGACTCTCAGCATTGGAATCATTTGTGATTGTATTATTAGAACTTTCGTGGGGAAGAAAAGGTGAAGTCAGCCGCAAGCAGGCTGTCTGCAAGGACTTCTGGGTGTGCTCAGACTTTCAAAAGGCACGAGCCAAAGATGAAAGCCCAGACACAACCAGGGATGATGGGCACAGACCTGAAAGAGTCACAAAGTTTTAAGCCCGGAGGCCTCTGAAACATATCCCTCAAAGCAAAAATGTCTGTGGCTCGGAAATGAAGCACGACAAGAAAGGCACAGGCCCATTGCGTGGTCTAGAGAAAACACAGAACAATTTCACTTCCATTTTGTTTCCATTTTTACCACCAGAAGCCTGCTCTGGAAAGACACATGCATGCTGGCTGAGAGCAGCCAAGGCTCCAAGTCTCCCCTCCCAGTGTCCCAGGGTACTGAGGACAGGGCATCTCTGGCCATCATGGCAGGAGGCTGAAAAAGACACACATTCTTCTTTTTCCCAGAGGGGAGGGAAGGAGCAAGATAACCCCAGACCAAAGTGCTTTACATTGAATTCCAGAAACATTCAAGAATTTCACTGTGATCACTGAGAAAATAATTCAGCAAACCCCTGGAGCCAAATTAAATTTATAAAATCACTACATGCTGGTTTCTTTCTTTCTTCCCTTTTTTTTTTTTTTTTAAGATTTTATTTAAGAGAGTGAGAGAGAAAGAGAGAGAGAGAGCACAAGCAGAGGCCAGGGGCAGAGGCAGAGGGAGAAGCAGCCTCCCTGCTCAGCTCCCACTGGGCTCGATCCCAGGACCCTGGGGTCCTAACCTGAGCTGAAGCGGACACTTCACTGACTGAGCCAGCCAGGTGCCCCTATATGCTGTACTTTAAATGTCTCTCTGTGCCCAATGGAAAAGAGAGTTAACTATGGGGTCACATTGCATAGGTCAGTTCTCCTTCTTATTACATTGGGGCAAATGACAGAACCTCTCTGGACTTGATCTATAAAATGGGGCTAATAATAACGATCTCTAAGGGCCAGTATTAAATGAAACTATAGGTATAAAGCACAAATTTATAAAGAGCTTAATAAATGTCATTGTTGATGCCATTAGTGGTGGTGATGGTGGTCTATTAATAGATTAATAGTAATTTCATTTACCACAGAGCAAACAAGCAATAAGCTTTTGCATGAAAATGGGCTTCCCCATCTGTATCAGGTAAGATTTTTATTTGCAAGCAACAGACAGGCCGACTAAAAGTGACCTGGTCAATGTGAATTTGTTTTCCCCATGAAGCAAGGTCAGTGGCGCTGTTTTGGAATTGGTTCCACAGTTCACTGTGTCATGGCTCCGGGTCAGCACCCCCACGGTGCTCTTGGGCTTTCTCTCATGGTCACAGGATAAGCCGTAAGCTGCTTCAAACAGGAAGCAAACAGGAATGGGCACTCATCAAAGGCCTCTCACCCATTATCCGGCAGGAAGATCGCTCTCACACCCCCTCCCTTTCCCTGCAGCCTCTCCCTTAGGTCATCTTGTGAGACACTAGGCCCCTCCCCCTCCCCACTCCCTGACCTCCCTAATGCAGCAAAACAGGTAATTGTCAACCAATTTTATGTATTTATTTATTTGTGTCATCCAATGTAAAGATTTACAAATATCTTTTTTAAAAAAGATTTTATTTATTTGAGATAGAAAGAGTACGAGGAGGGGGGACAGAGGGAGAGGAAGAAGCAGGAACTCCACTGAGCAGGGAGCCCCTGGGACCCCAGGATCATGACCTGAGCCAAAGGCAGACAATTAACTGACTGTGCCACCCAGGTGCCCCAAATATCTTTTTTTTTTAATTAAATATTTTATTCTTGGGGCACCTGGGTGGCACAGTCAGTTAATCATCTTCCTTCGGCTCAGGTCATGTTCCCAGAATTGAGTCCCATGTGGGGCTCCCTGCTTAGCAGGGAGTCTGCTTCTCCCTCTACCCCTCCCCCCTGCTCGTCATCTCTCTCTCTCTCAAATAAATAAATGAAAAATCTTTAAGAAATTTTTTTTATTCTTAAGTAACCTCTACACCCAACGTGGGGCTTGAACTTATAACCCCGAGATCAGGAGTCGTAAGCTCTACTGACTAAGCCAGCCAGGCGCCCTAAGATTTACAAATATCTTTTCAAAAATTGGGAAGCACTGAGCCAGATGGTCTCTCATGATTGCTTCTGGCCTCATGACTCACTCTTTTGTCCCTTGTGTTTCACACTTTCTTTCCCAGAAATCCCCCTGATCTCATCTCCCTGTTTTCTTCCTCTTCCATTAGATGGATCAAATGTCTTTCAAAATATCACCTTCCTTTTCTGGCAATGCAACGGGAGAACAGCAGTAGAAACAGTATGCCATAAGGGATTGCATAAGTGAGTGAGTGAGTGTGTGTGACTGTGTGCGACTCTGTGTGTGTGTGTGTGTGTGTGTGTGTGAATGTGTGTGTGTGTCTAGAGGATGTGGACGGAGAAACTAGGTTTGCCTTTTCACTTCGTCCTGTTATCTTTCCAACATAAAATAAAAAAGTCATCCACACCTTTCTGATAATTCCCAGGCTTGGCTCTCTCCCACTCTCCCCCATACCTCTCATCCTGGACCCACTCACTCCCTGCTCCCCACTTCCCAAAAAAGAAAAAAAGTCAGGAGTTTAAAAAGACCTCCACCTGCTGAAGAGGTAAAGCAGAAATCCTGAGAGCTAGAAGCCCCTCTCTATGGCAGAGTACGCAGTGGGGAGCCGAAACTTCTCCTTGCCTCTCACAGGAAGGACTTCCTTTTCCCTCACTTTGGGACTCACCTAACCAGCTGTCCTGGGCCCATCTTGTTCCAGAAAGGTAACAGGGAATCCCAAACACGGAGCACGCGTCACTCACTGCCAGCGTGGGCCTGTGATCATGGCGTTGAGTTGGACAGGTCGACGTTTACGTACCACTGAAGAAATAAGACCATAATCATTCTACACCAGCCCAAATCACTAAAATTTTAGTGGGATAAACGGTGGGTCCCATGAGCATCAGATAAGGATGCTGAGGCTTTGCAGCCACATGAGAGGAAGTCTTCATTTCAGAGGACAGGAAGCTCAAAGGTAGCAGCAGCGTGACCAATGTCCAAGAAGATGGGGTGACTTTAGGAAGGTTCAGGTCTCACCAAACACACGGAGGCTTCATGCCAAGTCTGCAAAGGCCTTTCACAAATATGAAATGCCCAACAGAGAACAGAGATGGGGGTTCACCTGATCTCCTGTCCAGCACTGATAAGCTAATTGGGACTGTTGCCCTGGGGAGGAACAGCCTTGGGCTTATCGGAGCGTGGCCTGTGGCATGGCTGGCTGACTCCTGTAGCCTGGTGGTGAAGTGCTCTGTTCCCGGTGTCCTCCTTCCTGAATTCAAATGCTGCCCCTGTTGATGGTGGTGTTGAATGTGGCCACAGGAACCGGTCAGCGTCAGTTTCTGCTCTTGAGCTCCTCCCATCCTGATTTAGATAATGCTACAACTTTCCACAGGTGCCCGAGGCTGTAAAGAAGAGTGGGGTAGGGGGTGGGGGAGCTCCAGATGATGTTTTCAGGAAAAGTCACCTTATCAGCTGTGGATTGCAGAATAAATAGGTGGTCCTCAGACCTCGATTTGAGAAAGCTGTGAAGACATTCCATTAGGGGATAATCCTATTAAATTAAGAAAATTTGGCTGAACGGAAGTTTACGAAGGAATGTAATGTTCTGTAGAACGTCTTAAGTGTCTCTAAAAGCCCTGCATAAATGTCGTAACAATACCTCCTTACATTTGTGAGCTGCTTTTAGATATCAAGTGCGTACACATGTGTTGTTTAATTTAACGTCTGCCAAATTATCAGAAAATCCTACCTGCTGGGGTTTGCTGTTGCATAGTGTAGCAGAAGTTTCTGGCTCTGGGTCTCCTTTCCTTGTAAGGCTGGCTTGGGAGAGTAACTGTTATTGTTACTGTTTTGGTGGCTATTCCATAGGCGGCTGTAATCCCCTTTGCCCCCGATGGAACAGAGTATCACCCACAAAATATAACTATCCCCTGAAATAGCGCCTTTTAAACAAATGTGGTTTGTAAACCACCTGCATCAGAAACTTTTTATCTAAAAGCCCAGGTATGCAAATTCCGCTTCAGCATAGTAAATCCCAATTTCTGGGCACAAGGACTGGAAATCTGGGTTTTTAACAAGCACCCTGGACAATTCTTATACACACTAACAATTAAGGACAATTGTTCCAATGTTTCAAGAACTCAACTAAAAATAGTTAAATTCTGCCCAGTTGGCTGCTGGGCAAATGGCAGATACATAAAATGCAGGCATATCAAAGAGACTCAGATGTAAGGCCATTCCACCCAGCCAGCAAACCACACACCAAGCCCACACTAGGGAACCCGGGGTACGGGTTAGGAGGAGACAAGTGAGGTATTCACCCATGCATAAAACTTAATGGGGAGCCAGTCAGTAATCAAGATAAATAGTTCCTTACTGCAATATTTTAATAAGTCAAAAATTAAAGCCAAAAAATCCATGATGAACAGAGTAACAATATTTTATTTTACTTTATTTTATTTTATTTTATTTTATTTTATTTTATTTTATTTTATTTTATTTTATTTTATTTTATTTTATTTTATGTAAGCTCATGCCCAACGTGGGGCCTGAACTCACGACCCTAAGATCAAGAGTCCCACACTCTACCAACTGGGTCAGCCAGGTGCCCCAAAATATCAAATTTAAAAAATAAAGATGGGGTCTGTATCAACCAAGTTTTCCTTTTGCTTCTGGCTCTAAAATGGCCCACCAGGACCGCTCTTTGCCTTCTGGGTCAGCGTGCTGACCAGTCTAGCCTTTTAATGTACCTAGAGGCGGAGACTGGGATGTGAGTGCCCACCGTCTTGTCCTCATGTTGCCATTCAGAAAGTTTGAGGTCAAACACCTGATTTCATTAACCAAGACACATTGCTCCCTCCTTCAAAAATAAAAGTTAGACTGAGTTCCGTGGTCCTTAACCAAACAGACTTTTATTCCAGTGACAGGATTAACTTGCCTAAGACATATAGGCTCATAAGAGCCTCGCTCACTCTGCTGACGCTCACTTTAAGGGACGCTCAGCAGCAATTGCAATGGCCAAATAGGCCCTTCTGCGGGGTGTCACTGCCTCAGATGCCGCTTCCTGATAGACTCCTCTGGGTGTGTAAAATTTTAAATCCTTTATAAACATCAATGATTGGCATAATTGGTGTAATTATAGGTATCTAAAAAGCAGAAAATGCCTAGTAACAGCTGCCAATGGTTGGTTTCAGGAAACATGCAGTCACTTGTGGAGAGCCAGGCTCCGGGTATAAACGCTTGGGTAATAGTACTTCCAGATGGACCAACTTGAATCAGAGATGGCACAGAGATAGAGAGAAAAGAGCTCCCTCCCCGGGGACTGAACCGTGCTGGAATCAAGGCGTGGGACATGCTCTCTGAGGAGAGCCTTCTCTGAATATATGATGGGTAGGAACAGGTGAGAGAAACACAGTGGGCACCAGCCGCTTAGGGTAGGGACACCTAGAGATGAAGAGTTTCCATTATCTTTGGTCAGGTTTATCTGTCAATGTTCCACAGTTGTTATGGCTGCTGTTCATGGTAGCCAAAAAGAGAAAACAATTGGCAGTCTGAGTCTGCAAACGCCTGTCTTCTTACAAGAGCGCCTGGAGGAAATGGGAATATCTTGGATTTTTCTACTGCCTAAATATTTGGGGCTAGGTTTCATCCGTAAACATGCTTGTGGGTTATTGAGAAGTTCTTTGAGCCAATCTTGTTAGTAATATGTGTTCAAATATATTAGGGAAAGGTATTTGGACATAATAGGTATCTGCAACATTGGAACATTGACCATAACACCCTCCCACTCTTTTAGAGAACATGTGGGTTTGGAAGGGGAAGGGAAAATTATTGGGAGATCCCCAAGGGCCCCACTTTCAGTAAGCCTTCCAAAATGGTAACCAATTAATAACCTACAGCTAAAGATGTCCTCTCGTGTTTCCTGAATGGTCGCACTTCACTTTGTCAATTTATCCACCCTACTGTAAGTGGACAGCTTTATTGAATTTAACTAGCATCTTGTTTTTAAAATGTAAATGTGTCTAGGGGAGCCTGGATAGCTCAGAGTTTTGGGCATCTGACTCTTCATTTCAGCTCAGGTCGTGATCTCGGGGTCAGGAATCAGCTTGAGGATTCTCTCTCCCCCTCTCCCTCTGCTCCCTTCCCCCGCTCTCTCTCTAAAATAAATAAATCTTTAAAAAAAAGTAAAAGTAAAGGGACTGAGAATCGCTTAAAGTTTCAATGATATTGATGTTCTTCTAATACCAACCTAAGAGTAGTCCTAATGGAAACACACTGGGTTTTACTTTATTTTGAGGGGTCAGGGATTTTAATAACAATTTGGATAATAATAGTTAATTTGGGAGTGTAGACCACTGCTTTCCAGGATTATGTGAGAATTGGGGGATTTGGTGGGATTAATCTATGAAATGGGTCAAACAGTCTCTAACGTTTCTTTGTAATCTAAAAAGTTAAAAATTCTATGATCATGGGGTACTGGGTGGCTCAGTGAGTTAAGGGTCTGATTCTTGATCTCAGCGCAGGTCTTGATGTCAGGGTCATGTATTCAAGCCCCACCTTGGGCTCCATGCTGGGCGTGGAGCCTACTTAAAAAAAAATTTCTGCAATCAGTGACTTTATATTATATCCCAAAGCATGTTTTCTTTTTCATTTTTTTAAGCAAAATTTTTATGTTAAATAGACGAAAGAGGAACTGTTCTGGTTGCATGTTTATGTGTGATTTTCTTTGAGCACATCTATTTCAAGGAGAAAGAAAGGGAGCAGTGAGTTTTGGGCTTCATGAGGACTAGATGGGATGAATGCCCTTTCTTATCTGTAAAGGAGTCTTACGCCCATCCCAAAATATCTTTTACCAATTTGCCACATGGATGTCCCACCAGTATAGTGTGATAAGATAAGCATCATGGGGCAAGAAGAAAACAAAACACAGTGTCTAATGACATTGTGTATGAATCCATAACTTTCTGGTCACTTCCAATTATTAAAAAGTCCATACAGGGACACCCATGTGGCTCAGTTGGTTAAGCAGCCAACTCTTGATTTTGGCTCAGGTCAAGATCTCAGAATCCTGGGATTGAGCCCTGCATTGGGCTCTGCCCTCTGCATGGAGTCTACTTGCGGATTCTCTCTCCCTTTGCCCCTCCCCCTGCTCATGTTGCTCTCTTTCTAAAAAAATACATAAATCTTAAAAAAAAAAAAAAAAAGTCCATAGAGTTTTCAGGGTGCCTGTCTGGCTCAGTTGGTAGAGCCTGTGACTCTTGATCTTGGGGTCATGAGTTTGAGCCCCATGTTGGGTATAGAGATTACTTAAAAATAAAATGTTAAAAAAATGACAAGTCCATAAAATTCACCCTCAGACTTGACTTAAATCTCCTCTTCCCTTTCCTACAGTCAATTTGAGTAGCTTGAAATGGAAGAATGTTTTCTTCCCCATGCCACTTCAAAACTTAGCTCCTCCAGTGTGTTGGGGGGATGGAGCAAAGACAGGGAACCCTACAAATACCCCTTTCCATAACTGGCCACTGCCATATTCCTAGCTGTCTAAGCTCATGACCAAACAGAATGCCAATCCCACTTCTTACAGGCACCCTAATCCCTTGGAGAATCCCTCAGAACCTTCCTATTACTTGGCTTTGGAATGAGATGAGGTCTGCTGTATCCCCCACAGGGATGTCTCAAGACTCTTGGATTCTTCTCCTTCCTTTTCTCTAGTCTTCTGCTTATTTGGCCTTGGTGGGTGGGGTGAGAAGGCAAGTATTGATTACATTTGATCAATTCTGCTCTGGATGATTACAGTAGGGGCTTTAGCTCCCAACATTGGCCACTTTCTTTAAGAATGTGGTATACTGGGGCACCTGGGTGGCTCAGCTGGTTATCCGATTTTGGTTTGGGTCATGATCATGGGGTCCTGCGATTGAGTCCCACGTGGGCTCTGCGTTCAGTGAGGAGTCTGCTTTTCCCTCTGCCCCTCTCCCTCATGCTCTCTCTCTCAAATGCATAAATAAATCTTTTTTAAAAAAGAATGTGGTTTACTTAATCCCATTGTTTCTATCTTGAGGCCTCCATGCCGAAATTAAGGCTACAGAGAAAAGACCTAGTATATTAAATAGATAAAAACCAAACTGTTTCAATTGAGAATAGTGTGGATGGTAGAGAAGGAAGGGTAGATACTCTGTGGACCTTGCGCTTACTCTCCCAGAATACACAGAGGACAAAGAAAGGATGTAAGAGGAAGTATGAAGGCTTTCAGACCCCAGGAGCAAAGGTAAAAATAGAGGGGTGGGATTACTAGGCATGCAAAGTTCTGTTTAAAAGGGAATTTGAGGATAATACATGGAAAAAAGAATCAAGAATTTGGTACTGGGGGGCGCCTGGGTGGCTCAGATGGTTAAGCATCTGCCTTTGTCTCAGGTCGTGATCTCCAGGTCCTGGGATCAAGTCCCACATCGTGCTCCCAGCTCAGCGGGGAGTCTGCTTCTCCTTCTCCCTCTGCCTCTCCCCCTCTTAAATGAATAAACAAAATCTAAAAAAAAAAAAAAAAAAAGAATTTGGTCTCCGGAGAATGTCAAGACACACAGGAAAACCAAGAGCATACCTGATCAGTATTAATATCCACACCTTCTTGTCTCGAAATTAGGCAACCAATTAATGGTGCTCACAAGAGCCACAGACTAAATTATATTTCTTTCAGAACTCTCATGAAATTTCTAGTTCCCTTATAGTCATGTGTTTCTTTGAAATAGAGCCCCATGATTTGAGGTTACTCGAGTGAGCCTCTGTTTCTTGCAAACACAGAGCCTAACGAGGGTAAAGCCAGTAACACAGTAATGAGAACCAGCCTGGTGATTTCTAATGGAAGAAGAAAAAAGACCAAAGAGAGCTGCTTTTGGGTGGGGATCAAGGGTATTTCTGTGATTGTTGTGTTTTTTAAATCATGTATGTTATCAGAGACTTGTGATTGAAACATCATCTCAGCATGATTTACAGATATTCCTGTTTACTCGTGACAATAATCTATCCACCCTCTGTAGGGGTGGGGGAAAGGATTGTTTTCAAAGTTTGGTTAAATTTATATTTTTTTGAGTTTGTTTAATTTTTACTCTTAGTTCACTTAGACCTATCAGTGATTTAAAAAAAAAAAAGATTTTATTTATTTATTTGGCAGAGAGCAAGAGAGCACAAGCAGGGGGAACAGTAAAAGGAGAAGCAGGCTCCCCGCTGAGCAGGGAGCCCCAGGTGGGGCTCAATCCCAGGACGCTGGGATCATGACCTGAGCCGAAGGCAGATGCTTAACCATCTGAGCCACCCAGGCGCCCCATCAGTGATTTTTCTTTCCCCAGCACCCACTTTACACCTAACCATCTCCAGGATAGGAAAACTCTCATGAGCCCATGTTTCTGGCACTGAGACCTAACAATTCCACTTATGGGAGCTACCCAAGAACCCCCACCCATTTTTGCACAAATACATTGTTATAACAATAAAAACTGGAGATCCTCCCAGCCAATGTTTTTTAATCTCCTTGACCACAAGATAGGTGTTCACAGTCCTCCTATTAACATCTTGCGAGATTATTTGGGAATCAAATAATCTTTGGGTGACCTATTTGGGAAATGCAAAGTACTTTTCACCTTCAGCAACACCTCTCCCCCCACACCCCAGTTTTTTGTCCCCTCCAACTTTTGGATTCATTGGGTACTCAATCCCAACATAAATTAAAACTGTTAGCAAGTCCTCAAATGTATTTAGCATCCCTTCTTTCAAAGACAGCCTTCTGGACCTCCTTGGGCCGGAGGGAGGAACAAAGTGCAGTGTGTTTTTAGACTCAAGTCCCACAACTTCCCAGGAACTTCAAATAAATTATTCAGTGTCTCAGGGGATTGGCAAACAAGAGAGATAAAAGGGCCACATCGAGAGTGTGGGAAAGGGGAGGGAGAAAGCAGAGGCCAAGATGAAGGTCAGGAGTTCCAGAAGAGGTATGTTCACAGGTTTTAGGTGTAGGAGCTGGGGAAGTTAGGACAAGCACTGGTAAGAAGCGGCAATTAACCACATATGCAACTGGAGCTAATTGATTGTTAAACACGGCTCGGCTGCTTAGCTCTTACAAAAGCAGTTCCATGCACCACACACTTCAGCCAATCATCAGGCTACACTGCTGGGCATTCCTATCCCGAGCGAAGCATAATAGTGTTTTCATTTGCCTCCTGTCTTTCAACTGCAGATTGTGTCAGGAAACAGCACATTCGTTATGTGTTTAAAAACTGGCCCAAAGAATTATGTATGGGGGAAGATATCTAAGGAACCAAGCAGGCTCAATGACGATATTTCATTTGATTCTTCTGGTAGGGCCTACCCTTAAAAAAAAATAACCACCCACCTCAAACGGAATTATCATTTGAACGTCTTTGTGTGTTGCAAAGCAATTTTGTGTATTGTTGCTAGATGAACTACAACATTGTCCTTCGAGAAAAAAATCTACAGGGTAGAGGAAGGCCCTACGTGAATCTTCCTGCCGCAACCTGACTTGGGCCTGGCGTGTTTGGCCATCCTCCATAAACCAACGGCCCTGAATGGAAAGTGTCGGAAGAAAATAAAATGGGCGAAATTTATTATCACCTGTAGCCCCTGACGGAGACACGGGGAGGTGCACTGTTAACTCAGGCCCGCCCCAAAATACAGGAGCCTACGGGAGCCTGCTCAAACAGCCCCCAGGGAAATACCGCTTGGTGATGTGAGGCTTTTTTTTTTTTTTCTTCTTCTTTTTAACATTGAGAAGGAAAACAACACATGCAGGAAACCATAAAACCCTTCAAGTTAACTGTAGCCAACGGTCAACTCATTAGGGTAATAGGTAACTTGTAGCCCTCTCTATAAAGGCTGAATGCGTTCCTCTGAATAATTTCCAATTTTCTCACTTGCTGGGCTCTTTCTGCCTTTGATTGTCTCAGTTTTGCTGTCTGCGTTTATACCTTTCTCTTCTCTGTTACTTCTTCCAAACTTCAGTCTCTGAGTTCATCTTTTATCTGAGCACATTGGTTGAACTGGAATATATAAAAATGCTCAACCTAGCTCATCACTTAATCTTGTTCTTTCAATCAGGATGGTAGGAGGGATGTATCCTTGGGAAGTGGATGGCAAGTCGGAGGGCCGACAGAATCCTGGCCCACAGGCCTAAGGCCTTGGCTAAAGTCTGCTTCTTTGTCACTGAAGACATCTAGTATGGAAATCAGAACTTGGCTCCAAAAGGGGTTTCTCTGCCCTTTCTCTCACTTCTGACCTCCTGACCTCAGACCAGTCACTGAGCCACTCTGAACTCAATCTGTCCATGTAACAAAAGGGAGTAATAATCCCTGCTGCATATTTACTGGGAGAAGATGCTAAAATGCCATACGGGCAGGGATTCTCAAATTTAGGGAACACTGGAAATGGGGGGTTTCATTAGGGCCCCACCCGAGCCTGATAATCTTTATCATCTCTGCCCTTAACAAGAATGTCCAGATAATTCTGATGTCGGGCTTCATGGAGCAGACTGGAAGACACTGATTCTGGGGCATTTATTTTTAAGAACTTAGGCTCTTGTATGTTGCTGGCACTGTAGTAGGCTCGTACATGTGATACCTTTCCTATAGCCACCTGCGAAGTAAGGAACTAGCATTGAATGAGCCTGTACAGTAGGCTATGCATTTCACCAGGCATTGTACATAAATAATTTTGCTCCATATTCATGATGGCTTTATATTCTTCCTATTTAACAGTTTAGAATACTGAGGTGTAAAGAGGCTACACATTTGATCAGAGTCCCTGAGCTAGAATTCTGAGCCTGGTTTAAGTTCAGGGACCCTACTTACCACAGCTGCTACAGTGAGCTAGCTGGCTGATATGCAAAAGCATTTTGGAAGCTCTTAAGGCCCCACTGAAACAATGTAAATGTAAAGTCAACAAGACTTAAACTTTTATTATATGCAACTGAACCAGGGAAGGCAAATTTGGGGATATCAAAAGTACTTCAGGCCGGGGTTCCAGTCCTCCCAAGAATTCCAGTGGAATGGGAGAGACCAGTTTGGCTATTTTGGGAGTTTTGGAGAACTGGGCAGGTGGGCTAAAACCATCTTGTGAAGAGCCTTAAGGGGAAGCATGTGACTTTTGCATTTTCTCCTGGATAGAGGGGAAACTGGTAGATTTTTAGCAGAGTCTGAAATACCACGCAGATGCCTACAGATGTTTCCTCCTGTAACCCCCCCTTTCCGCTTTAATTTTCGAAAGACAGCCAGAGTAAAGATCTAGAAACATATATGGAGAGAATTTTCCAGGATGGACAGGAGGGGTAAGGATAGATGTTAGCAAATATGGGTTAAGAAAGTAGTGTGTAGGCCTCAAATGATAAGAAAAAAAAAAGGGGGGGGCATAAAACAAAACCACAAGAAAAATAAAGCATACCAAACTTCCACCCTGTGAAATCCAAATGGTTAAGATGGATTTGTATTTCTAGCAGAATTCTTAGTTTTCCTGGACATAGGGATCTTTCCAATGCCTCCGTGGGATCCTTAAATCGTTATAAATTTATGATTAAACATTCTGACCCCTAGCATTCCCCAAACCACGGTTTCTAATTCATGAGTACCCTGTAAATACAGGAAATACTTCGCAACTTATGTTGCCGTCCACTTCCCAACCCTTTGCTTTCACTTTCTTCGAAATCCCCGAGTGTCCCCAGCACCCCCACCCCAGTCCCCAGAGCAGTTGGAACACAAGTCCAAGAAGCCATTTTAGGCACTCAGCCTCCCGTATCAGCTTACATGCTCTGTATTATTTCTTGGCAATTACAGGTACTCAACTAGGAAGTGGCAAAACTTGCATCAGCACGTCTATTACTGATTCACATTTCTGGTGGAGCCAAAGGGCCAGAAGCAGTGCATTTAAAGAAAAATGGTGTGATGGTCTTAAAACAAAATCCAAAATTTCTTCTTTTCTGCGGATTCAAATGTTCTGAAAGAAAGAGCCGTACTAAACTGTTTGGTTTCTCAGGTTTATTCTGTCTTGTACTACCCAACACACTAGGATCCCTTTTGAATGAGAACCGCTTCAGAGGAAA